>NW_027412274.1:0-47566 GCF_047663935.1 Musca autumnalis
GTTAGTTAAAATGCAGTGCCTTTTCCGGGGTCACGCTCTTGTAAAAAGAATGAGTGAAAATGCATAATTTGATGCACTTCCAAATCACTTGTACATATGATTTAACTGCCTCTTTGGAGGCAAACTTTTTGCTGGGAAGTAATCGATTCGATCTAAACTTTGCACACCACAATATTTCTTCCAGACATATATTGAAACAAGTAAGAAAAGTCTATAGTCGGACGGAGCCGACTATGGGATACCCTATACCACTATCCCTGGACAATCGCTCTCCACGGAACTTCTTTTCAATGATTGTGAAAATTTAATTATCAAATATCAGAGATGTAATGTATAATACTTATGACCAAAACCAAAAAGTTATCTAGCATGACAAAGACATTTTTGTAGCAGGCAAGCAAACTTTAGTTCACACAAACTAAAATGTAATGAAACCCACTTATGTAGTACTATAACTTCCGTTGTTTAACCGATACGTTATTGAAATTTTTACCAATTTCACACAAAAGTTTCAGTCCATTTAACCCGCTAAGTATTATCTGATCTTCACGTTGGTTTGTACGCTCCTTCTTCATCATAAACTCAAACTTTGTTTAAAATTTTGCGGGTTATTATTTTGACCTACAGAACCGCTACAAAATTGGTTAAAATTTGTTTTTGGTCCATTTCATTCCTTGAACATTTCACGATCATCAGCAAAAACTAATCATTTCTATTTTGGCCCGAACCCAACCTTCTTAAAAAATTCGTTACAATCGGTCCATAATTGCGGCCTTAAGCTTGTTTACAATTTTTAATGGACGGACACACATCGCTAAATCGCTTTATCTCGTCGAGATATGAATTTTGACATACCAAATAAGGGGACTAGGACGAATATTTCATGGTGTTACATAAACTTTTGGAGAGACAATATGTAGCATGGGATAAAAATGTGGTTCTCTATACAGAACCCATTATATATTAGGCAGTAGGCCCGTTATCTAGCAAACACTTTATTGCAATTTACATCAGGGGAAAGGTCAGTAGTTTTTTTCCATATGTAGGCTACTTTGCGAAATATATGTATATGTCCTCAAGGAATTAAAATATCGACCAAAAATAAAATTGTTATATTTTTCATACATAAGTAATGGTCCATTTCACCGCTAAAGAATATCAGACCATCATTGAAAATTGTAGGCATCTTTTTCGACCTATACTCTTACCCGGTGCAAAATTTCGTGACTATTGATGTATAGTTGCGACTTTTAGCGAGTTTATTATTACACTACAAACAAATAACGGAATATATTAGGTTGTAACTCTGTTATCTGATCATGCACACCAACATAATTGACATCAATTGAAAGGTCAAGCGTTCCACTTTCAAGTATATCTCACTTGTCCGGAATTTCACTTCCAGGAATTAAGATATAAGCTGTATATTAAAAATTTTCACTTATAGCTGATGGCCACAGTAGCCAATGCTAAATCTTGCTTTACTAACTATGTATTTACTACATTGTTAATAATAAATAAATAAATAATTAAATAAAAATTTTCACAATTTCCACACAAAAGTTTTGGTCCATTTAACCCTCTAAATATTATCCGATCGCCATCTCAAATTGCAAGCTTCTCCTTTGTGATATACTCTTACCTTATTTAAAATTACGCGTTGATCGGACTATTATTGAGACCTACAGAGCCGCTAGAAAATTGGATAAATATTAGGTTTTTGGTCAATTTCACCCGCTAAATATTTCACGATCATCACCAATAAGAATAGGGATCTATTCTGATCTGAACCCGACCTCCATACAAAATTTCGTGATGATCGGTCCATAATTGCGGCCTGGAGCGTGTTTACAATTTATAATGGACAAACGAACGGACGGACGGACTGACGGACGGTCACACATCTCAAAATCGCTTTATCTCGTCGAGATATGAAGATTGGTATACCACATTGGGGGTCTCCGACAAATATTTCGCGAGTTTTTACCAAAACAAACTTATAATACCCTTTTCCACATTGTGGTATAGGGTATAACTAATATGGATTGTATCGGTCCGCGCCTTTAATAAAATTACTTCCAAACGTAAATCATGTTCTCACAATGTTCAACATAAGTGTAGTTTAAAGACAGTTCGAGGATCCTGTGGACTTCTTTTGGCATTTGTAGTTTTGTTTACTGCGCACGGTGTGCCTGAACTAATTTTAAATGAAAGGAGCTTACACCTGGGAAGTTTTTATATCCTCAGCCTTTAGGCTAGAAAGGGTATACACACTTTCATACGGGCAAAATGTGCCTCATCGAAATAACAGTTTAAGACCCCAAGTATATTTGAAAGAAATTCATTTCAGAAAATTTGGCGTCGATTTAGCCATGTCCGTCCGTCCGTCTGTCTGGCTGGTGCGCACGATAACTCTCGAACGGATCAATTGATTCTAACCAAATTTTGGGTATCGTAATATTTTGTCCAAACTTAGTTTAAGTTCGAAGATGGGACATATCGGTCCATTCCTTCGGGTACCTTCCCAACAAAAGTTCAAAATTTGTCTGTAAAATGGTGTGAACGTTAACTCTGGAAGGGAGCAATTGATTTGGTCCAAAGTTTGCACATCGTATTATTCCTTCTAGATATAGATCGGGTTCGAATATGGAGTATATTGGACCACTCTATCGAGTACCTCCCACACAATATTCGGTTAAAGTGAAGTTTAAGAGCTCCTCTCGGATCGTTTTAAAATTTGTTTCATTAAGTTGTCCTTGCGGCTCCCTTTACGACGGTACAATTTTTTTCTTGCGCAAGTCAATACTTCCGGAGATATTGGCTTCAAAGTTCCAAGAAACGCTGACGGCAAAATAATTCTCGCAGGAGGTTTCTGAATGGTGCAGACTTTGCACATCATATTATTTCATCCAGTCATGTATCAGGTTGGAATATGGACTATATCGGTCCACTTCTTCGGGTACCTCCCACACAAGATTCGAAAAAAAAGTGAAGTTTAAGAGCTACTCTCGCATCGTTTTGATTATTTTTTCAGTAGGTTGTTCGAGCGGCCTCATTTTCGACGGTACAATCTTTTTCCGGAGTAATTCAATACTTCTTGAGACAATGGTCCAAGCACCAAAACCCCCCTGGCACATACTAAAATGGCTATTGTGCAAGATAACTCTAAAACTTCTTCAAAAATTTCTTTCAAACTTAGTTTAACGTAATTTAATATTTCGAATATTTATACAGAAGTTTGGTTACTAAAAATGTTTGGTATATGTCAATGATTTGGTATAGCACCACATTACGGTACATACAGATTTTAAAGCAAACTGGATATACAAAATCAATATATTTTATAATTATTGTGTATGTTTTTTTGTCAGTGGCTGAGGGTATATCTCCGTCAGCACAGCTGACTGATACTTTTTTACTTGATAATAAAACGACAATGTTCATAGATGAGAAAAATAAAAAACTTCCGAATGGATTTTTAAATAAATCGCGGTTTTTTTAGGTTTAGATTTTGCCTAAAGAAAGTATTGTAGCTGCGAAGATTCTCTACAACATTTTCTTTAGTCCCATTTCTATAGGACTTGCGGTTTTCAAGCAAAAACCTAAAAAACCCTAAAAATATTACCTATGACCGCGATTTATGTGAAAATCCTTTCGGCGAAATTTTTTTTATTTTTGATTTTTATCATCTATGGACCTTATAGTTTCAGAATCTGCAAAAAATTCCAGGTGTAAACTCCTTTCATTTAAGGTTAGTTCCGGCGCACCGTGTGAGATATCCATTTTTTCGTAGGCAAGTCCATGCTTGCTGACAAACCTCTAAATACTACGGCGATCAACCAAAATGACTTGTGGGCGCCGTAAATATCAAAAGGAGTGATTCTCAAAATACGGGGGTGTAAGTTATATTTAGAAGAGGAACTATTGACATTTCCATTGATGTCAACTATGCTGATGTACGTGGTCAGATAACATAGTTACGGCCTAGTATATACAGTTTTAATTTTGTGTAGTGTAACCATAAGCACATTTTGGCATGAAGTAAGAGGTTTGGTCAAGGAAAATTCCAATAATTTTGAAAAATTTTCGGATAGTATTTAGCGGGTGAAATTGACCATTTTTGGGAAAATATCCAAATTTAATTTTTGGGCCAAATTTTAAATTCCTGGGCCATATTCCGACAACTTACGAACACAAAACTTGAAAACCAACTCTTTACCTCTCCTTTAATGCAAATTATATCAATAATGAATTATGGAAATATATCAATAACATAACTTGTCGCAAATATACCAAAATTCATATCTAGACGAGATAAAGCGATTTTGAGATATGTGTTCGTCCGTCCATTATAAATTGTAATCAAACTCCAGGCGCAATTCGGAACAATCGCCACGAAAATTCGTAACGAGGTCGTTTTCCGATCAGAATAGAAACGATTAGTTTATGGTGATGATCGTAAATTATTTAGGCGATTAAATCGACCAAGAACAATTTTTTTTCGATTTTGTATCGGCTCTGTATATCGCAATGATAGTCTGATCAGTTTGATGTTTTAAGTAAATTTATGATAAAGAAAAAGAGTTAAATTTTAGATTTTATTATTTTTGGAAATTGCTAATAAATGAATTTCTGAATTAAAAAAAATATTTGGCTGGTTAAATGGGCCGAATTTTTTGTGTGAACATTGGTAAAATAATTAAACATATGTATATATCTTTACACAAAAGACGAACTTTTGACCTTTCCATTGATGTCAATTATGTTGATGTACGTGGTAAGATAACAGACCTACAGCTTAGTATATACAGAGATCCGACAGTTTTAATTGTATGTAGTGGAATCATAACCACGCTAGAGGTTATAGTTCAATACTGACAAAAATTTGAACGAAATGGTCATGGAAGAAGTTTGGTCAAGAAATTTCTTCCTAGCATATTTTTGATGGAAAATATCTAAATTTAATTTTTTGTCCATTTAATAATATCTGTGGTATATATTGCGGACATAGAACGGTACCCTTTGATTTCTGGCATTTTGAGGGACTTGACCACATCTTTCAAAAAATTTTGGTCCACCTTTTGATAGAGTTCCCATAGAATGGTATCGTCCGGTTTCCGGAGTTTTAAAGGTTTTGTATACATTTTTTATTCAAAATGGCCGAAATGAAACATAATCTTTCCTAGAGGATTTTTCAGTGGCAAGTCCATACTTCCTAATAAAATAACCCTAAATCTGTAAAAAAAAATCTATGGCACAGTGTGTAGTGGATGGAGCGCACGATAACTCGGGAACGGATGAACCGATTTGGTAAAAAAAAAACAAAAAAAAACAACAATTGTCCAAACTTAGTTCAAGTTTCAATATGAGCGATATAGGTCCACTGCTTATTGTACCTCTCCACAAATTTAAAAAACTGTTCGCTAAAATGCAACGCTCAATAACCCTCGGAGGCTGTAACCGAGTTAGTCCATACTTTGTGCATTGTAATATCTCTACAAAAAAGGCGTATGAATACATGCCACATGGCGGTGCACGCAGAATTGGCAGGCCAAGGAATAGATGGCGCAAACAAGTGGATGATGAGATGAAAAGGCGCGGTATTCCAGAGTGCGAAGCAACAAATAGAGAGGAATGGAGATCTCTTCTAAGTTCGGCCTATAGAACAAATGTTCTGTAATGGGCCAGTTAAGTAAGTAAGTAATATCTCTACAAGGTATATTTTAGCTTCGAATATGGTCTATATAGGTCCACTACTTCGGGTACCTCCGACACAAAGTTTCGAAAAAACTACAGTTTGTAACAACTTGTATTCGCTGTCCCCATTACGACGGTACAAGTTTTTCAGGGGCAAGTCCTTACTTCCTGAGAAAATGGCCCGTAAAATCCCTATGGCACCATGTGTGGTGCCTCAAGAGCACATAAACTTTCGAACGGATCAACCGATTCGGTCGAAAATTTGGCCCTTGTAATATTTTTTCCAAATTTAGATTAACTTCGAAAATTGTCGATATCGGTCTTTTCCTTAGGGTTAAATGCAGTTTAGGATCTGTTGAAAAATCCTTTGAAAATGTATACAGAAGCTACTCTTTAGGGTTTACAGTGATATTATGTTTTTCGTGCGCAAGTCCATGCTCTATGTTATGCGGCGACCAACTGAAATGGCTGGTGGGCGTGATATATATCGAAAAGGAATGACTCCAAAAAATATGATCCACTACCAAACTTGTACCTTATTTTTGTCGGCAAGTTTATACGTGCAAAAAAGGCCACACAATTCAGAAAACCCTGTAAATACGTAATTTTGAAAAAGGATCTTGGTTGTGTAGCCGTTTTTCGATCTGTCCGTAGAGGAGACTTTCAACTCACACAGGCTGAGGTTATACCTCTGTCGGCAAAACCGACTGATACTTTTTTATATGTTTCTCTTTTTTGTTAAAGCCGTGCGTAACTGTATCTGCCCATTAAGAGGGAAGCAATATGTTCAAAAATAGCATGAAAAACTTTCATTTCAGGGGGGTCCCCTGTACCACCCCCTGCGTTCGTCCCTGATGATGGATATCTCTGGGAATCTGGGGTGGATATCTCTGGTGGATATCTAAGGGAAAAACTTAATAATGAGAGTAGACTGTCTGAGGTTTAAATGAATATCAAGTGTGTTTTTGTTGATTATCAAACTCTTGAGTTATTGCAATAGCCGGAAAATTTAATATTTATACATTTTTTGTACCCACCACCATACACAGTATGGCGGGTATTATTAAATTTGTCATTCCGTTTGTAACACATCGAAGTATTCATCGGAGAGAAGTCAATATAACCATGTCCGTCTGTCCGTCTGTCGGTCCGTCCGTCTGTTGAAATTAGCTCGCAATTTTGAAGATAGAGCTTTGCAATTTGGTATAGAAGTTTCTATTACTCTTAGGATGTTTGGTATTGCAAATGGGCAATATCGGTCCACGTTTTGATATAGCGCCCATAGAACGGTACCACCCGGTTTTCGGTATTTTTAAGGAAATAGAAATGGCTGAAATTTGGTACTTAGTCTTCATTGGGGGTTTAAAACTTTCTCCCAGAATTTTGTTGATATAGGTCCACGCCTTCATATAGCCCCCATAGAACGGTACCACCTGATTTTCGGTGTTTTGAAGGTTTTACCTTCATTATCACACCGAAATGACTGAAATTTGGTACTTAGTCTTCGTTGGTGGCATAAAACTTTCCACAGAATAAGGTCCACGCCTTCATATAGCCCCCATAGAACAATACCTCCCGACTTTCGGTATTTTGAAGGTTGTGGCCACAATAATCCACTGTAATGGCTTAAATTTTAGCCATTTAGTATTTAGCCTTCGTTGGGGGTATAAGGCTTTCCCCCATAGTTTTATCGGTATAGGTCCATGCCTTCAAATAACCGCATAGAACGGTACCTTCCGATTTTCGGTATTTTGAAGGTTGTGAACAGAATAATCCACCGAAATGGCTAACATCTGGGATTTAGTCTTCGTTGGGGGTATACAATTTTCCATATGAAATTTGTCGGTATAGCTCCACGCCTTAGTATAGACCCCGTAGATTATTACCTTCGAATTTCCAATATTTTAAAGGTTTTGACCTCAATAACTGAAATTTAGTATTTAGTCTTCATTGGGGGTACAAAACTTTCCACCTGATTTTTTTAGGTAGAGGTCCACGCCTTTATATTGCTCTTAAATCCCGATTATCGCTATTTTGAAAGTTTGTGGCCACAACCTTCAAAATACCGAAAATCGGGCACCGAAATGGCTGAAATTTAGTATATAGTCTACGTTGGAGCTAAAAACCTTTCTGACTGAAATTTTATTTAATGAATACGAACAAGTAAAAAAGCATTAAGTTCGGCCGGGCCGAACTTTTCATACCCTCCACCATAAAATATTCATTCCTGTCCCCAACTCGGGAGGCCCTTTTTTATGGTGCCTATATCTAAGTGTTGACAATTTTTAGTGGGATAGAAATTGGGAGGTACTGTTATATAGGGGTTATAATAAAACATGGGCCTATGTTGACAGTTTTTGATGGGAGCCTTTAATGTCAAATAACTCCTAATTCGGTTAAGAAATTTAGCTAGAATCCTCAAAATATCGAAAATCAGTACATAACGTGGGAACTTCAAATGTCATTAACAGCTAGTTCGGAGGTATCTGGGCTATACGAAAATATGAACTTAAATGAACAATTTTTGTTGCAGAATTTTTGTTGACTTTTAAATTTCAAATTACAGAAAGTTCGTCCAAAAAATAAAGCTAAGGGACGGAAAATCTGGAGGTTTGTTTTGGGGCTATACAAAAACATGGACCTACGTTCGGTTAAACATTTTAAGTAAAATCCTCAAAGTACCGAAAATAGGGAAGTATCGTTATATTGGGGCTATGTTGAAAATTGTTGATGCAGATGTGTGGTGACCACTACAACCTTCAAATGTCAAATTACAGTTAGTTCTGTTAAAAATTGTAGCTAAAATTGCCAAATTACTGAAAATTGGGAGGTACCGTTACATGGGAGCTATATCCGAACATGGACCTATGTTGACAATTTTTGATGGAGAGGTGTTGTGATCACTAAGAACTTCAAATGTGAAATTACTGCTTGTTCGGTTTAATATTGTAGCTAAAATCATCAAATTACTGAAAATCGGGAGGTAGCGTTATATGGGGGCTTTCTTGACAATTTTTGGTGGAGAGGTGTGGTGACCACTAAGAATTTCAAATGTCGAATGTTCAAATTACAGATAATTCGGTTAAAACTTGTTGGTAAAATTCTCAAAATACCTGAAATCGGGCGGTAACGTTATATGGGGGCTATTCCAAAACATGGACCTATGTCCACTAGTTATATAAGTATATTGACATTTAAGAACCCTAAATGTCAATTGATAGCTAAATCGGTCTGAAAATGTAGATAAAAACGTCAAAATGCCGTAAATCGGGGGTACCGTTATATGGGGGCTATACCAAAACTTGGACCTAGGTCCACAACTTTTGTTATATAAGTTTAGTTACACTTAAGAACCCTAAATGTCAAATTATAGCTTAATCGGTCTGAAAATGTAGCTAAACCCGTCAAAATACCGTAAATCGGGGGTACCGTTATATGGGGGCTATACCAATACGTGGACCTATGTCCACAACTTTTGTTATATAATTTTATTGACTTTTAAGAATCCTAAATGTCAAATTATAGCTAAATCGGTCTGAAAATGTAGCTAAACCCGTCAAAATACAGTAAATCGGGGGGTACCGTTATATGGGGGCTATACCAATACGTGGACCTATGTCCACAACTTTTGTTATATAAGTTTATTGACTTTTAAGAACCCCAAATGTCAAATTATAGCTACATCGGTCTGAAAATGTAGCTAAAAACGTCAAAATACCGCAAATCGGGGGGTACCGTTATATGGGGGCTATACCAAAACGTGGACCTATGTCCACAACTTCTAATTTATAAGTTTATTAACACTTAAGAACCCTAAATGTCAAATTATAGCTACATCGGACTGATAATGTAGCTAAAAACGTCAAAATACCGTATATCGGGGGGTACCGTTATATGGGGGCTATATCAAAACGTTGACCTATGTCCACAACTTTTGTTATATAAGTTTATTGATACTTAAGAACCCTAAATTTCAAATCATAGCTAAATCGGTCCAAAAATGTAGCTAAAAACGTCAAAATACCGCAAATCGGGGGGTACCGTTATATGGGGGCTATACCAAAACGTGGACCTATGTCCACAAGTTTTGTTATATATGTTTGTTGACACTTAAGAACCCTAAATGTCAAATTATAGCCAAATCGGTCTGAAAATGTAGCTAAAAACGTCAAAATACCGTAAATCGGGGGGTACCGTTATATGGGGGCTATACCAAAACGTGGACCGATATAGCCCTTCATCGAACTTGACCTGCCTGCAAACAAAAGACGCATTTTCCCAAAATTTCAGCGTCCTATCTCTATTTTTGTGGATGCTAGAGTGATTACCACAGACGGACGGACGGACGGACGGACGGACGGACGTGCTCAGATCGACTTAGAATTTTACGCTGATCAAGAATATATATACTTTATAGGGTCGCAAATGAGTATTTCAATGCGTTACAAACGGAAAAACAAACTTAATATACCCTCCATACTATGGTGGAGGGTATAAAAACGTTAAATGTCAAAGAACTAGACTTTTAATTTCGTGCAACTTTACATTTTTTAGTCATAATTTTAATTTTTTTAAGTAAGTAATCGATGTACACTTATGAAAATACCTTTATTTCGATTGCGCTTCTGTTAATATTTTAGTTAATTTAGCTTTAGTCATCTGTCATAAAAACTAGATTTTCTGATTCGTCTGAACATAATATGACACAAACACTCAACATAACGCTGAGGCCTTTAAAAAGCCATGGAAAATGTGATGGTGTCTTGGTGTAGATTCGAACTCACTGTCTTCTGAAGGCAAGCAGATCAATTATCTTTGTGCGTTGATCTTTCAAGAAGCAAATCATAAATGAAATACTCCACTGATCCCAACCTTTAGATTATGACAATAGCCAAGTGATATCTATCCTAGTAACAATCTGATAATTAAATTAACAAAATCAAAAGTCTTAACATCAAATAAATATGTATGTACATGTTTGTAACAAAACGACATATCTAATTGAATTATTTCGAAAGTAATTCCCTTGAAATGTTGACCGCACACAAAATGATTTCATAGGCTATGAATGACACGAATAGAAACCACCTGTCTAATGACAATATTTTTTTTTTTTTGATATGCCTGCATCATTTCGTTGGTCAGAAAAGACAAACAGGCACGCACAAATAATGTCTGACTATCAAATGACAGGTGAAATTGTGCTACTGCTGCCATTGCGGTGACAATCAAACAACAATTGTGAATATGGACAAAACAACGGCCCTTTCGTGGCCTTTGCAGTCGGCACAAAAGTCAATGTTTCTGTTTGTGTGTGGCAAATAAAGAAAACGAAAAATCGCCGAATACAATGACAAAAATTTCGTTTTCTGCTTGCCATATAAATAATAGAGCACGAAAAAAGGAATACGTGAAAAAATCGAATTTAACAGGTACTAAAGAATAATAGATAGACGGACGGACAAAAAGACAAAAGCAAAGACAGGTCATAGGGCATTTCACTACGTAAGAAATCGGAAAGTGAAAACAAAATTGTGTACACATAATTCTTATTGAACTGGACAAATGAAATCATCGTCAAGACAAAAAGGACATTCTTTATTTGTTGACTTTTTTGTTGGGCGATTTGTCACAGTTGTTCGAATATTCCCTCCATTTCAGCTGTCCGTTATCATGTAAACATACAAAACAACCTATTGTCAATATGCCTTATTTTGAGGACCATAATATGGAGGATATAATTAAATTTGTCATTCTGTTTGTAACACATCGAAATATTCATTGGAGACCCTATAAATTATATGGAGATTTCTGAGTGAAATCGGACAATTATTCAAGTTGAAGTTTTTGATTTCCTTTATTTTTTGCTGTGGTGATGCTGCTCATCAGCAAAACATTTTATTATATTTTCAGATTTTTTTAGTTAACGGTTTCAGAGCACCTTGAAAAACTCAAATTCTGTTAAAACTATGTGCATAGAAATACTCATAACTTCTTTAAATATTGGTCCAAATAGTGTAAAACTTTCTACCTGCAATTGTTGGTATCGGTCCATGCCTTCATATAGTTCCCACAGACGGAACTTCCCGATTTTCGGTGTATTGAAGGTTGTGGCCTCAATATCACACCAAATTTGCTGCAATTTCTTGCACAGTCTTCGTTGGGGTCTACAACTTTTTGCCAGAAATTTGTGGGTATAGGTCCACGTCTTTATATCCCCCACAGAGCAAACCTTCCCGATTTTCGGTATTTTGAAGATTGTGGTCTCATTATTTTCCCGAAATGGCTGAAATTTGATATTTAGTCTTCGTAGGGGGCCATAGAACATTACCTCTCGATTTCCGGTATTTCGAAGGTATATCCCACCAAAATGACTAACATTTGGTATTTAGTTTTTATCGGGGGTATAAAATCTTTCACCAGAAATTTGTCGGTCCACGTCTCATATAGCCCCCAAAAAACGGTACCTCCCTATTTCCGGTATTTTCAAGGTTTTGGCTCCAGTATTCACCGCGCCTTTGTTGTGCTACCAAAGGATACAAAAGCGTAATTTCGAAAATTGTAAATATTGTTCCATATTTTGGAAAGTACAACGATGACGGCCCATATGAAAGGGAGTATTATCAGTTTAGGTAGTCTACTCATTTTTACTTCAATACAGTTTGTGGTGGAGGGTATAGAAATGTCGGCCCGGCCAACCTTAACGCCCTGCATATGGAAAACAAACGCCTCGGTTTTCGTTACCAGCGAACATGTAAAAAAGTTTTAATATTTTAGTAACCACTTTTCTTAGATCTGGAAATTTGTTTGTTTTTCAATCCTCTTTTAACTGTTTATTCTTCGTTGTTTTCGACTAATTTGTAGGCCATAGTAAAAAAAAGAAATAAAAAATCTATGTATGTACAACAATAGAAAGAACAAAAACTACGGCACATAATCGATATTGACCTCCATTGAAATATGACAGAAAACAAGACTCCATGTACCTATGGCCGCCCTAAAAACAATAAGAACATTACAAAATCATGGTTAGGAGGGTAGTAGGTGGTAGCAGTTCACGTGAATGGGCATTATACGGTATTCATTGTCACATTTCAATGTATATTTGCAGGTGGTCTACTTATGGTTACATACAAACATATGAATTTAAAATACATAAATTTGTTCATAAGCCGTACTAATAACCAAGAATCGTGTGCAAATTGTAGACACTAGCAACCGGTAGGCACAATTTCTTAGTTATGCACCTAATGGACAAAATGCTATAACCTTGTGAAACGATTCTTTTGTTCGCTTTTGTTCTGTTCTTGACCTTAAAATATTGTAAGACGTATCTAAGTCGTTGACATGATTTATAAAGTATTGATTTAAGATCATTGCTTTAGTGCTTTTGCTGAAATAGTTAACATCGATTTTTGACTATGTGTGGAAATACTAAATATTAGTTAGAAGGAAAATAAATTTTATTCCCTGTCACATCTTATTTAATATTGATTTCATTCTATGTAATTTCGTATGCTAATAAAAATGTTCTTCTTTCTCCTGCAGGTACGTATCCGAATACCAAATAGTTATTGGGTTTTACGTTTCTTAAGTAAGTACTCTAAAAATGTAAAATATCCATTTGTTACTAAGCAGTAAAACGACGAAAAATGTTTATGATTCTTTTCCAAAAAAAAATCTTTAATAGTAGATCAGAAATAAAATACAATTTGGGAGCCACCGTGCTGCAATGGAGTCACACGATGGCAAAATAGCCCTTAGTGTAATGTAGGCGACATTTCCTGAGTAATCCAATCATGTAAAACTTCTGTATAAGTGGTGTCGTAAGACACGCTTTTCGGACTCGGCGATAAGAAATAGATCCCATATCATTATGCTTCATACATAACTCTGTGCAACATTTTTCAGGTAATCATGTGCAAACAATTTGAGCTGCAGATTTTTTGAAAGTACAGACCCAAACGACAAAACCCCTAGTTGGGTTTTGTTATGTCAGATCCAGCTTGGATTTTATGGCCTCATCTAATCATGGTTAAATATCGACTTTTTAATGCAATTCCGTGCTATATCTCTGAAACCTATATGAATCTTCATCTGACTTCTGAAGCAAATTTGTAGATAAGGGCAAGAATAAATTATTTGGAGAAATTATGAACTCGAAAAGCTACATTTATTGCCTCAAATTTTATAAAATACCGAAAATTTCCATATTTTGTATACATTTTGCACTATATCTCCAAAACCATTATTTTTTTCTCAATGGCTTCTTTCGGAAAAATATTCCCTAAATGTTATACACAACTCTTCAGAACATGTCATTGTTGTAAAATGCTCTATAACGTTGTTTTCAGTATAATTTTCACCGTCCATTTAATAAATATGTCAATATTGTTGTGAAATCCGAAATGCAAGAATAAACTGTTGGTGTGAACTGTGTTTGAAATACGTGTTGTAAAAGATATGATGCACAATACCGCTAAAACAAAATTAATTAAGTATTGTAGAATTTCATAATGTTCTGAAGAATTGCTGTGAACTTTATTCGGAATATTTATGTAAAAGGTTACTTGGTTCAACTCCAAATAGTTTAGCTGATACTGACCAGAATTTCAGCAATTATGTAAAATTTTCTATATTTTATTGATTTTGTTGGCCTAGATGGAGTTTTTCAGATGTTGTCTGCCTAAAAGTTAAGTTCTACTCGTATAGGGCTACAATATTGCAAAAGACAGCAAGGCCAGATTCCTAATCGTTTCTGAGTTACAGGCCCGATAAATGCAAAAAAACTGTAGTTTTAGCATGGTTTACATGAGGCCATAAAATTCGAACTGGATCTGACAGGACAAACTCCTACTAGGTTTTTTGTAGTCTCTATATGTCAGATGTTGTCTGCCTAAAAGTTAAGTTCTACTCGTATAGGGCTACAATATTGCAAAAGACAGCAAGGCCAGATTCCTAATCGTTTCTGAGTTACAGGCCCGATAAATGCAAAAAAAACTGTAGTTTTAGCATGGTTTACATGAGGCCATAAAATTCGAACTGGATCTGACAGGACAAACTCCTACTAGGTTTTTTGTAGTCTCTATATGTCACCAATATTTTTGAAAATTTAACATAGCTGAAACCAAGGTTTACCCTTTCAGCACACGCGACTTGTGATTGTATATTATACAAATTAAATATTTTTGGATAAAATGAAATGTTTTTGGACGTGGCAAAAAATATTGGCCTTAAAAGATAATTTGCGTGGAAGCTGTGGCTATGTTTATATTAAAAAATGGGTAAAAATGGGTTGAAGCCAACATGTCTTTTTTTGTTTTCTCTCGATTTGTGAGTAAACCACACTTCTCTCGATTTTCCTGTCAAAGTAAAAGTAGAAGCAAACTAAATAAGGATCATCTCACTAATGTATTACTTTTCAACATTTGAACTGCTTCTACCATTAAATGATGCTGACATTTTGAAGCCAGATTTGCAGTGTTTTTTGAATTTTTCTTCTAATTTCATTCCGCAAACAGGTTTTTCAAAAAATCATATATAAGATTGAAGTACTTGCGATTCTGAGGTATTTGATACGTATATTGTGAATGTAGTCTGCACAGCTTCATAGAAATCTGCATCCAAATGAGGAAATTTTGAGCGAACATTTTTCTAAAAATCATATTTTTCGGGTCTAAAATTTGCAATTGTCATTCGATTGCCTCGTACTCTATTGCAAATTTTAGTTTCTCACGTTCCGGATCTAATAAATCTTTCCCCGTGAAAATCCATCTACTAAAACACGAGTTACGAAAAAATTCCAAAGTAGAAAAATCACCTAAAATTGGTTTTGAAAATATCGCGTATTTTATCGCGTTTTCTGCGGATCGTTTCCACTGCAATGAAAAAACTAGTGCAGCATCTTCGTTTTAGCGGAAACAGAGATTTGAAAACTTCACTGATAAGGAAGCTACATTCATTTTATCTCAAAAAATAATGTGTGATGCTACATCCACGGTCCTTGATTGATCGCCTTCAAATAGTAGATATATATCGATGTAGATTTTTTTGGTGGACACTGAAATCGGATGCGGACAAAAATTGTATGCACTTTGCGCAAATTAGCGATATTTTATAGGTTTTTTAATGCTAAGATGCAGCCGATGCTACATCTTAGAGTCCAAATTATATTTCGAAAAATATATACAACTTAATAGATATGGTCTTGCTGTACATGAAAATCGCATGCGGACAAAATGATTTTGATAATTACGCGATTTACACGTATTTTAAAATGCATATAAATTAAAATGGGTTATTTGCATTTCAGAAGCTTCGAGATATATCCACATCAACCCAATTACCTTCCCTAATGGGAAAGCTTTAATACGAATGTCAATAAAGCAAAATCCGTCTATTTTATTTTGAGATTTAAGCAATATGAAGGAAGTATTCCTATAGATTTTTACAATATATTCAACTACATAATGCAAGTGAAAAAATATTTTTTCACACAAAAACTTATTTCTTTTTACCAAACTATTTGCTTATTTTGGCTGTAACATCGAAACGGTGACACCAATCTGTATGATTGTAGTCTCATTTGATTTGCCGTGAAGTTTTGATCCACAAAAAATTTTTATGTAATTTTATGACCACTAAATGGACCTTCATTTTGAAAAAAGTTGACTTATATTCAATAATTTATCAATTTTATGTACATTCCGCGAATTCTGTGTAACATTTTGCAGGTATTATGCAATCTACTCGCTGAAGTCACTTTGAGAGAACTTTTTTGTAACAATTGTGCTCATTAAAATAATAAGCGTTTTTATAATATTTTCTTTCTTAGAAAGCGAAATAAAAGCGCCATAACTTTTGTCCGCAACAACCAAAAATTGGCTCGCGACCAGATTCGTACTGGGAATTTTTTTCTTAACCTACATATCAAAAATCGTTGATGTAGCGCGAAAAAAAATTATCCTTTTTTTCTGAAATGGAATATGAAATAATTGACAATATTCGTGATGTACTTTCAAAAAATTCATACTAGAAGTTGTTTGCATTTTCAGTGCTGCATAGTGTAATCCCATTCGCTATGGACCACTGTTACACAATGTGCAACAAATTGGCTTGAGTTCTGGGCCGTGGCAAATTCCTCTTGGTGATGAAAGCCTTCCGGGTGCCACCGTGGTGCAATGGTATGCACGCCCGCCTTGCATGCAGAAGGTCGGCGGTTCGATCCCCTGGCCAGCCAACATCAAACATTTTTCAACGGTGGCAAAATACCCCTCAGTAATGTTGGCGACATTACCTGAGTATTTCAACCTTGAAAAACTTCTCTACAAGTGGTGTCTTAAGACACGCCGTTCGGGCTCGGCGATAAACAGTAGGTCCCATATAATTGAGCTAAATATGAATCGGGGTGCACTCATTGATATGAGAGAAGTCTCCCTTGTCCCGTATGGGATGTTGTGGAACAATGTTTTTTTTTTTTTTTTGATGAAAGCCTTCCGTGAGTATATTAAAAATCTAAAATGAAATGTTCGCCATAGATGGAATATCCGCAATTTGGAGTGATGAATTTTTTTCATTTGTAGAACATTTTATCTTTCTAACTCAATTCCTTCCATGTCCTCTTCGTCCTCCCTTTCATGAACCGTATTAAAAGTACATACAAAAATGTTGATCAGATGATTTTCGGTATGATCCTCAAAGGCAACTAATCATTTTTTTTAAATTTTAATTCTCTTTTTTTACTTTTACCCTATTCCTGTTGAGAAAAAAGAACTATGGATTGTTCTTCTGTATATTCGATATGGGTTATGAATAAGGAATTGTTTATGTAGAAGTCTGAGGTGAGTAAATAATTCTCATTATGCCGAACAGGCTAATAACAAATTTCTTGGAGGATAAAACTCTATTTTTAGTACCCGAGTGTATTTTTTAATGGGCAGGTCAAGTTCGAATAAAGGCAATATAAGCTCACGTTTTGGTATAGCCCTTATATAATGGTCCCTCCGGATATAATGTATTTTAAAGATGTTGATGCATCCGAGTGAAAAGCTTATGCACAGGGTTATTGGTGTAGGTTATCACATAGTCGTCCCCGTCCCGACTATGGCCTTTGCTTACTTGTTTTGGGATAAAATGAATATAGCCATCTTACCAGTGTCGTTTTTATACCATCCACCAATATCGAGGATATATGTAATTAAATTTGTCATTCCGTTTGTAACACATCGCAATATTCATCGGAGACCCTATAAAGTATATTCTAAGTCGATATAACCATATCCGTCTGTCCGTCCGTCTGTTTAAATCAAGATACAGCTCGCAATTTTTAAGATAGAGCTTCGTAATTTGGTTTAGAAGTTTCTATTACTCCTAGGATGTTTGGTATTGCAAATGGGCTTTATCGCTCCACGTTTTGATATAGCACCAATAGAACGGTACCACCTAATATTCGGTATTTTGAAGGTTTTGGCCTAATTATCACACCGAAATGGCTGAAATTGGTATTTGGCCTTCATTTGGGGTACTAAACATTCCATACGCCTTCATATAGCCCCCATAGAACAGTACCACCCGATTTTCGGTATTTTGAAGGTTGTGGCCTCAATATTCTACCGAAATGGCTGAAATTTGGTATTTGGTCTTCATTTGGGGTATTAGACGTTCCATACGCCTTCGTATAGCCCCCATAGAACAGTACCACCCGATTTTTGGTATATTGAAGGTTTTAGCCACATTATGACACCGAAATGGCTGAAATTTGGTACTTACTCTTCGTTGGCGTTATAAAACTTTCTCCCAGAAATCTGTCGGTATTAGTCCACCCTTTCATATAGCTCCCGATTTTTTGTGGCCACAGCAACCCACCGAAATGGCTGAAATTTGATATTTAGCCTTTGTTGGAGATAAAAGCTTTTCTGACTAAAATTCATCGGTATATGTAGGTCCACGTTTCGATATAGCCCTAGAGCTGGCAAACTATCGATATCGGCCCTATTCGATTTTTTTCGATATTTTCGTTTCAAAATATCGATAAAATCGATACAATCGGGGATTTACCACTCCTATTTATTTAGATTTCGAAATGACCGACAAATATAGTTGTAAAATCAATTTTAAAACGTCGGTAGTTCAAGTTTGCGATTGCGGAGAATAGTTAACAAAAATTAAAGAAACAGCTTTAATAATTCTTAATACTTCAGTATACTTCCAGAAACTGCCAAACCCGAACACAAGATCCAATTCCGAGAGAAAGTGATTTGGACCGTCATAACGCTCTTCATATCCTTGGTATGCTGTTAAATCCCTCTATTCGGTATCATGAGCTCCGCTCCACCAACATTTGCGAAAACATTTGTGTGGAAGGCCCTCTCTCCCCACCCCCATCGTTACAACTGGACATGATACTGAATTCAAAGAAAAAGACCGTTTTGCCGTGTTCCACTTGAGTAACGATAAGGTTTGTACGTGAAACCCTCTACCGTCAAAACTGTTGACGGTGGCGGCACAGCTCGCTCCTATACTATCCGTTCCGATACCATCCACTGCATTTTCTTTAAGGTTGTATAAAACTTTATGAAATAGTTTTATTCGTTTACACAAAAAGCTTGTATGTATATATAGCATTTCCAAATTAAATGAAACCTTTTCCAAATCAAATGAAACATTTTCCAAATTGAATGAAACCTTTATTTTTATTGAAAGAAAAAAAAACCAGAATATTTTGAAAAGAGAAAGAAATAAAAAATTTTATGGGGGTTCAACAATTTTTTACATGGACATGGTTAGAAAATATGTCAACAGATAATGGCGGGTACACGTGTAGATGTACATTTTTATTTTGGCTGGGAAATTGAGGGAAATTGGTACTTTCGTAACAGAAAGAAAATTAAGTATTTCATATAACTTCAGACTATTTGTGGAGGGTATCACAAGTTCAGCCCGACCAGACTTAACGCTTTTTACCTGATACGCCACTCTCATTTGAACATAAGTTTCTGAATTAGATTACATCAAAACTAAAATAAGTAATGTAGCGTAAAATAATTCCATTAAATACTTACATACAGACATTCATACCTACAACATGATAATTTGTAGAAAGTTGTATATTAAATTTTGACTATCAGACGATTCAAACTAAAACTTTAGGTGAAAAGTAAAACGTTTATTAAATTAATGCCACAAATGAGTAAAATTATTCACTTGAAATTCTCTCTGGCAAAACAAACTTTAACAATTATTCGAAAATTATGTAAATTATATGAAAAAAAGAAACAACAAAAATATAACTATTTTCGCATAATTAAATTATTCTACGACTATTTTCATTGTCTTAGATCCGCACATTAAATCATTTTTGTAATAAAACAATGAAACTATCCCTTAGTTATAACATAAAAATGTATGGGAGAGGAGTTGTTAGACAAACAATTGTTGTTAATTTACCTTAAGAAATGCAGATGACCCAACTGAGAAAGGAAATGGAAAAGCAGAAAATATGAAATACGCCATCGTCGTCACATGTCTCTAAAGTAACCATCCATCCCAGTACTGGAAATACCCCCAAAAAAACTACTATGTTGATGTTTTATTGTTGTTACTTGAAATTCATAGTTAATTAATTTATTTTGTGTGTGTATTTTTTGTTTTTATTTTTCCATTTTCTTTCAACTGGAGATGATCTATTACAAATTTCTCGCTTATCATAACAAGTCAACTACCTACATCGGGATCTAGTGAAGAGTAGCAAAACTCAACAGCAACGACTGCTTGCAGCGGCTGGGCTGGTACGCCTGTAACTAACTATGAATTTGTTATGAAATTAGCATATTTTATTAAATTTAATGTATCACCACCACCACTTGCTCCTCTTCACAAAACACATTTCTACACACATAAACCATACCATCCGACATTAGATATGTAAACAATGATAACATTTTTGCTTTCAGTTTATATTTTCGGCATTTTCATGTGAAAGAATTATCGCCCCATTTTAGATTGTCTGCCAGACTTACAGGTCACTTGACTGTTTGCCTGGTTGGTCTACATTTCACACACCAGTGCATTGCAAGAAGTAGTGTTCATAATACCCTGTGGCTTATATGTGTATTTATGAAAGCCAGACGGACGGACGGTCGGATGGATGAAAATTGAACAGTCTGTCGGCATGTAAAGATGGTTGTGAAAAATGACCATAACATAATTTTGTATCTTTCTCCTATTTTTAGTTGTTATTTTTTCATCCTCTGCTGAGGCGGTGGAAATGGGTGGGGGGTGCAACCAAAAATGGCAGCAGTCGGAAAATGTGCGTTAAGTGTCATATGCAGCCAAGCGTTAGAATGGCCGAAACCACCTTCATACCGACCAACAATATTTTCTCGCACATAAATGTTAAAACCACAGATGTGAGTAAATTATTTATACTCACATTTGTGGTATACAGTGGGGTTTAAATCCTAAACCACTGTATGGAGAGATTATTGTTAGTATAGTTTGGCTTTAAATTACACAAAATTGTTTTTGCTTCGTATGATTGTAACCAGTTTAATTGGTCGTACACACAACTCGTAGTATAGAGATTGACGTTTTCCGGAGAATTGTCTTGTAGTTGTAGGGAATGAAATATACCAAATATACCAAAGGTCCTGATCGGCTATATCAAGATCTGAACCGATTTTTGTCAAAATTGATAATACTGAATTACGATCTAAGAAAACATAACATACCAAAAGCGAAACATGTCTCATAGTGTTGGTTGTGTGGGTTCGAATCTTCGACTTGCCTTTTTCACTTGCATCATTGGTCATTAAGCTCGATTCTAACGAGAAATTAATAAAATAAAACATATAAAACATAACATATTTATTAAATTTGAAGAATATTCAATTAAAATGGACCGATTTATTGCAAAATCGTGGAAATATATATGTATATGGGGGATATATCCAAATCTGAACCGATTTTTTTCAAAATCGGTAAAACTGATTAGGGGCCTACGAAAACAGCAGATATTAAATTGGAAGGCTATCCTCTTAAAATTGACTGAGTAGTATCAATATCAGGAAAGATATATATGGGGTTATATCCAAATCTGAACCAATATTGACCAAATTTGGTGTTTTTTATTCGTATGCCCTCATAAGTACTTGTAAAATAATTCATCATCCTAGGTCTACTCCTTCTATTTTTGTCCACGTTTACAAGGAAGCGGCACCACTGTGCGGTGTTAAGTTCGGCCGGGCCGAACTCTTTATTACCTCAACCTCGAACTGTATTGAAGTGAATACGAACAATAAGCTTGCTTTCTTTTATGAAAGTACTAAGCTCTTCCACTTATTGCGGGAGTAGTATATCCCAACTGATACTACTCCCTTCCAAAGAGCTCATGTGGGGTGTCACTGTTATTCTTTCCAAAACATGGATCAATATTTACAACTTTCCCTATTGAGCTTTTGTATCCTTTGGCAACACACAATATTAAATTACAGCAATATCGGTTCGAAAATTTGCACAAAAAAACTCGAAATACAAAAATTGTGCGAAGCTAGCCTACTAGATTTTTATAGCCTATTGCGAGTAAGTTTTCTATCTTATCGGAACACAAAATTCCAAAATTTTACAACCAATTCGGTAGAAAAATGTGAATAAGATCTTCATAAAATTTTAAATGGAAGCTACCCTTATATGTCCGTCTGATTGTTTGCAAGGGTACGTGTAGAAATGCGTTGTATCTTTAGGGAAGACTGAATACCAAATGTCAGTTATTTCAGTTGAATAATGTGGCAAAAACTTCTATGGGTGCAATTGAAGACGTGAGCATATACCGACAAATTTTCAAAATACCGAAAATCAGAGGTATCGTTCTATGGGGCCTATCTGAGGACTTGGACCTATACCGACAAATTTCAGGTGGACATTTTTATACTTCCAACGAAGCCTAAATACCAAATTTCAGCCATTTCGGCAGGATATTGAGGCCAAAACATTCAAAATACCGAAAATCGAGAGATACCGTTCAACGGTGGCTAAATGAATGCGTGGACCTATACCGGCAAAGTTCAGGGGAAAGTTTCATATCCCCAACGAAGGATAAATATTAAATTTCAGCCATTTCGGTTAGGTATTGAGGCCAAATAATACCGCCATCAAAATACCGAACATCGGAGGACCTATGCCGACAAATTTCAGATGGAAAGTTGTGTACATCCACCGAAGGCTAAATATTAAATTTCAGCCATTTCGGTGAGATACTGAGGCTATGAGGTCATCTGAGGACGTGGACCTAAACCGAAAAATTTCTTTGTGGAAAATGTTATACGCTCAGGAAAACTAAATACCAAATTTCAGCCATTTCATTGGGATATTGTGACCACAACCTTCAAAATACTAAATTTCGGTAGGATTTTAAGACCACAACCTGCAAAATACTAAAAAGCGGGAGGTCCCATTCTATAGGGGCTATGTGATGGCGGGTACATATACCGACAAATTTCAAGTGGAAAGTTGTGAAGACTAAATACTAACATTCAGCTATGGGATATTGAGGCCAAAACATTCAAAATACCGAAAAGCGGAAGAAACCTTCAAAATACTGAAAATCGGAAGACTTATGCCGACAAATTTCTGGTGGAAAGTTGTATACCTCCAGCGAAGGATAAATATAAAATTTCAGCTATTTCGATGGGCTAAATGAATGCGTGGATCTATACCGACACAGTTCAGGGGAAAGTTTCATATCATCAACGAAGGATAAATGTTAAATTTCAGTCATTGAGGCCAAAACCTTCAAAATACCGAAAATCGAAGGACTTATGCCGACAAATTTCAGGTGGTTAGTTGTATACAACCAACAAATTTCATGTGAAAAGTTCTATATCCTCAGCGAAGACTAAATATCAATTTCAGCCATTGCAGTGGAATATTCTGGCCACAACCTTCAAAATACCGAAAATCGGGACTAAGTAGCATATTTCAGCCAGTTCCGTGGATATTGAGGCAAAATCCTTCAAAATACAGAAAGTCGGTTGGTACGGTTTATGGGACCCATACCTACAAATTTCAAGTGGAAAATTGTATACCCACAACGAACGCTAAATACCAAATTTCAGCCATTTCGAGCAATTTTGAAGTCAAAATCTTCAAAATACCTAAAATCGAAGGTGCCTTTTTATGGGACTATATAAAACCGTGGACCGATATTACTTATTTTCAACACAAAATATCCTCCATATTATGGTGAAGGATATAAAAAAAGGACTTGATCGGCTTAAACAAGCCAATGTGAAGGACCTATTGTGGTTCTTTTTGCATATGAAGTGGCGTTATCTGGGGAGCTGCAGATTTGCAATGTGCCGCTACCTTCATGTGTTCCTTGGGTGCCTTCCATCTTATTTAGGTGGTTTTTATTCCATCCAAGCCATGCCTTCATGGCAGCTTTAAAGTAATGAGTCCGCTACAAATATTACTGTGGCACATTCACATTTTATCACACTTCCAATAAGCGGTTAAATCGACGCTACATATTATGCAAAACAAAAATGTAATATAGCAAGAGACCTTCTTATATGAAGTATTTCTTTGGGGATGTAGGTCACCTTTATTGGTGGTTCGGAGCGATCCGGAGTTTATCAGTCCGCATACTTAGATAATCTTCTCTATATTTATCGATGACAAACCTAATGACAAGCCCTTCGTTCTTCGGAAAGGAATTTAGAATCATTGATCGGCAGTGACTTTGTCGACTTCTCCGTAGCAGGATGCTGTTCCTCAGATGACTTTATCCTCTTCACAAACACTGCGTTGATTGAATGAGGACTAGCGACGTTTGGAGTAGTTGACGCTGTCACAGACTCATCATTGGTACGTCTGCCCCAAGTAGGATGTTTTTATTCTATTCATCATCTGACACACGTCCATCACCTCTGGGAAGGGGTTTGGTGTTGAGCAGATAAGGAGTCCAATATAACCGTCTCAGACAACTTGTTTTCTTTGAACTTATAGTACGTTTACACTAGAGCTTTTTGCCGGGTTAACACACTTCGGGAGGATTTATTTGACGTTTGCGCTATGGAATTGACATTTGAAATCCAAACCCACTGGGATAATCCGGTTAAGTGTAACCGGAACCTATTGAAATAACTATTAAAACAATTCCATATTGCATTGATTAACACTAGGTAATACTACCTTATAAAATAATACAATATGGTATTTTTTAGAATTTATTTCAAAAGGTTTCAGTTAAATCTTTACAGACTGATTGATTTTTTTGGGCGTGTGGGTTAGGCCGTTTTGGCACTGAGCGCCTCAATTGGGGTCTAAAATAATTATGTCGATAAGACACATTTTGGTCGTATGAAAGTGTATATAACCTCGTTAGCCTAAAGGCTGGAGGCTAAAAATGCCATACCAAAACGTGGACCTATGTTCGCAATTTTGAGGGGGTATTGTCTTTTCGGTGGATAAATTTGTTGACAACCTTGAACTTAGAAAGCCAAATTTCAGCCAATTTAATAACTTCTAAATACCTAAACCCTAAATTCAAAATTAAAGCAAATACATTTGTAGATAAAATCTTGAAAATTACTGAAATCGGGCGGTACCGTTATATGTTGGGCTATACCTATGTCCATAATTTTTTGTGCAGATTTGATCACGCTAAATGCCAAATAATAGCTAATTCCGTCTTTCCAAAACTTCAGTCCTATCTCAATTTTTGTGGATGATCAATTTTACCATAGTATAAAATGAAAACGGGTGTTCGATATTGGCGCGAACACTATATGTGTAGAAGTAAAAAAATTTACTCATATGCTGTTTTATTGATTTATTTTATCATTTCACGGTGCTCCTGAATCAAATTTAAATGGAAGGTGCTTACACCTGGGAAGTTTTTGCGGATTCTAAAACTGCAATATTCATAGATGAGAAAAATCAGAAAACTAAAAAAAAATCACCGGAGGGCTTCTTAAATAAATCGCGGTTCAAGTTGACATTTTTAAGGGTTTTTTAGGTTTTCACGATTTTGCTTCGAAACCGCAAGTCCTATTGAAGCGGGACTAAAGAATATGTTGTAGCTACGAAAATTCTCTACAAGAATGATTTTTATGATATCTTCGTAGTTCTTACCGTTATTGAGATATAGAAGTTCAAATTAGGACAATGGATTGATTTTATCGCCTCCTAATAAAACAATGTCATAACTGCAATTTCCCATCTTAAACTTATATATCTCAAAAACGGTACAACCTAGAAAAAAAAAAATACGAAAGCCAATCTTGTAGGGAGTTTTTTAGTTTTTTTGATTTTTTCTCATCTATGAACATTGTAGTTTAGAATCCACAAAAACTTCCCAGGTGTAAGCACCTTCCATTTAAATTTGATTCAAGAGCACCGTGTCTTTTGAACGAAAAAATTATTAAAGAGTGGTATAGAGTCTTCTTTGTGCCTACAAAACTTTTCCCCGGAAATGTGTCAGCACATGTCCACGTTTTTTATTACCCACCATAGAACGGTACGGCCCGATTTTCGGGGGTTCTCAAGGATTTAGCTGCATTAACCTATAGAAATGGTTGTACATATAATACATATTTAGTCTTCTTTGGGGCTACTTAACTTCCCTTCAGAAATTTGTCAGCACAGTTTTGTTATATAGCCTATAGCGATTTTAGGATTTTAGCCGTACTCTCCTACAGAAATGGCTGATATTTAGTATTTAGTCTTCTATTGGGGCTATAATAACTTTTCCCCCTTATTTGTCAGTACATTTCCACGTTGTGATATAGCCACTGACATTTATGATAAGTACTAATGTTCGAAATTTCGATCAGTCAACTTTGCACATATGTAAGTCGTGCGTGAGCATCTAAATCATCTTCTTTATATTTTGTGAAACGGTTCCATATATTGGCAATAATTCACCATGATTACTTTTTAAATTTCATTTTTTTAATTTTTTAAATTAATTAAAAAAGTTCCAAAAATATACACGCAGAGAAAAAATATTTTTCGCTTTTGTTGGAACAAAAATATATGTTTTGGTTCCAAAAATGTATTTGTTTTGTTCAAACATTGTAATCCAAATACAAAAATACCATCTTTTGTTCCAAACATAGAAAACAAAAACAACTTTCGAATTTCCGCAATATTGTTAAAATCGTTAACAATACCGATTGTAGGAACTATCATAATCTAATTTTGTTTACAAAAAGTATTGTCAATACAGAAAACCAGCCCAGAAATTTTTGATTTGAGTGCATATACTTCTCATATAGACTTTTCGCATAACTTTGATATAAATGTCGCGTATAATATTGCAATCATTGATGAACACAATACATGGTTTGCTGCATTGGCTGACAACAAAGACAAACAAAAAGCCACAAGAATCCACCACAACATAAGGAATAGTTAAACACCATAACAAACATGAAAAGGAAAGAACCCTGCCAGCAATTGGAAGTGAGTTTTATCTAATTTTATAAATTAGGATCTTTTTGGTGTCTAATTTTCTGTAAAAATGCGACATTTGTCTAATATACAATAACAATTGCATTGTTATCCCATTAGTATCGTATCCAGTTACCATTTAGAAAAGAATACGATAGACAAATAACAACAATAACATATGTATCTAAAAATAAATGTAAGCTATCTCATTTATATCCCAATGAAGGATGGAAATTAGATAGACATATCTATTTTCCATCCATTATTTGGATACAAATTAGACAGCTTACATTTATTTTTAGAATTGTTGTAAGTTGAACAAATAAGACATTTGTATACAGACGATTATATACGCCGGTGGTGCAATGGTAAGCATGCCCGCTTTGCAATCTGAATGTCCGGGGTTCGATTACCAGGTCAGGCGACATCACATTTTTCAAATGACAAAATTAATATAAGCGACAATTCCTGAAACAATTATAAAAATATAATGAATTAAATTAAATAATAAAAAACCAAAAAGTCAAAAATAACCCAAACAAAGGATTAACGACACAACAACAACAATAAAACAAAACATAAAATAAAAAGGAATTAAATTAAGTTAAAAAGAAAATCTAAATAAAATTTTGTTCTTTTTTATTTATTATTATTTTTATCAAGTTTTTAGCTATATTAATGTTTTATAGTTAAAAAAAAGATTTGTCATTAAAAAAATGTCGACTGGCCTGGGAATCGAACCCGGGCATTCAGATTGCAAAGCGAGCATGCTTACCATTGCTCCACCGATATTATCGTTTTAATAACTTTCTGAAGTGTCCAATTAGGCACTCAAAAAAGTATCTAATGAGTGGAACAGTTCTTCCCGAGAGCTTTATCTTTTTGGATAAGAATGCGACTATCGCATTCGTTTGTGCAATCTAATTGAAGTGACTCATTGGACAATAAACGGATAGCAAATGTTGGCAGGGAAGAATGAAACAAAACAGAAACAAATAAAAACAAGAGTCTCACAAGTACATACACACAAAAACAAAGGTAAAGGCAGCATGTCATACAAACACACCACAACTCACCGAGAGAAGAGAAACAAATTTTCGAAGAAAAGAGAGAAATATTGTTCAGTTAACACAAACTATTTTTGGATTTACAATATGTTAACAATACATATTTTGCTCTTGGAATATTGTTGGATCAAACATATTTTTTTCTCTGCGTGTAGGTTTCAAAATGTACCCCTACCATCTAGGAGAAGGGAAAGTTTTCAAGGGAAGAATTTTTTTTACTTTCTGTCAGATGAATACCTACTAAAACTTGTTTAAAATTTGTTTACTGTTCAAAAAATCGAACAGCAAGTACGAAATGGGTTAAACAGGTAAACAGAGACATACATATAATAACATTATCTAGGTGTGTTATATGTATATGTTAAGAAATTACTATGCTCGAACCACAAGAGAATGTGAATCCAATGTCATTAGGTGTATATTTCGCTTGTTTCGGAATATATTCTGTAAAATGGTGTGAACGATAACTCCCCAGCAAAAATTTTGTAGGCACATGTCATTACTTTCTGCATTACCAGGTAATGAGTACTCATTACCCTCTGCATTATCAGACAGTACATATATAACAGTTAACATATAACTAGTTACAACATTACTTACTACTTACTAACAAAGGAATAAGTACGGTGGCACAGGGCTAGTGTGTCTGACTACAAATCCTAGGTTTGTGTGTTCAAAGCTCACCGTCAGCATGGAGTTTTTTGTTGACAAAATTACGAAGAAATGTTGATGTACATGATTGTTTTTAAACAACCCTTACTATTTGTACGAGTGGCCTAGTGTGTAGTGTGTTTGACTACAAATCAGAAGTTCGTGTGTTCGAAACTAGAAGGAACCGAAATAAAAGAAAAGGAAAAAACAAAAAACAAAAAGTGTGCAGTGTTGAATTTGAATATATTTTCACCTCAATTGATCTAAAAATAGAACATGTGCTTTTAGCATCCTTTTCGACTACGGGTAAGTGGTTAAATATGTACTTTGTGTACACATTTAAGGAAGTACTTCCTTCCTATGACATCCCCATGTAAAAATAATGACTTTTACGGTCAATTAGTAAGTAGTTACAACTGCCAAAATTTACTGAATAAAGTCATTACTTGGTAATGACTTTTTTTGCTGGGTCTCGATGGGAGGAATCGATTTGGTCCAAAATTTGCACATCGTATTATTTCATCCAGTCGTGTATCAAGTCGGATATAGTCCATATCAATCCCGTTCTTCGGGTACCTCCCATTCAAAATTTTGGTTTTTATTTACATTTTCTCTATAAATTGGGTGCAATTTAAGGGTTCATAGTGATCAAAATACTTCTCCGCCAATAGTTGTGGACATAGGTCCACGTTTGGTATAGTCCCTAAACAACAATACCGCCCAATTTCATGTATTGTACACACTTTTAGCTGACCAGATAAGGTTAGGTAGTAGGTAATTGGTTTATGAAGTGGTTAAACAAATTCGACTAAAATTGAGGGTAATGGTACTTTCGTAACGGAAAGAAAACTATATATTCCATATTAGTTCAGAATACTTCATGGTGGACGTTTTTTACTTGTTTTTCATTAGGTAAGTACCTAAATAAAGGTTTTAAAATATTGTATGTAAAAACTATACACATCACAAAAAAAACATATCGTTTAATGAATCTTTCTCTTTCATCGTTCTTTCTATTTCCTTCGTTCCAAATAGTTCCGAGACCGATATACATAGTTCAATGCATCTTTCTCTTTCATCGTTCTTTTTATTTCCTTCATTCCAAATAGTTCCGAGAATGAAGTTGTTTAACCAATCTTTCTTTTTCTTTTTGTTTTCATCATTTGGTCGATTAATTGACATAAAAACAAATAAATTGCAGCAATGTAACGAGGATGTGATTTACGTTTATGTAACAATGTTACATCTGAACGATGAAGGAACCGAACGTGAAAGATCGAAGAAAGGAAATTATTTTTATAAATGAAAGGAATTATATGCACGGCTGGAACTATATGAACTAAAGAAACTATATAAATGAAAGAGTCGGATATAGTTCCTTGTCCGGAATAGTTCCTTGGAACTAGTTCGTTCCGGAACTGCACAACTCTAATATTTTAGTTTTATGTTTATCTATAATTATGATAAGAATAGCTTACTTAATTTATTGATATATTTAGTCGATTGGTATTTTTTTATATATATTTTGGTATAAATCCCATAGGGCGGTACCGCTCGATTTTGGTAATTTTGAAGATTTTAGCCGCATTTTCCAACTGAAATGGCTGAAATCAGAATTGAATAAACATCATTTATGGTGGAGGGTATAACAAGAGTTCAAAATCACCCCCATTCAGAACTTTTTAGTAATAAAAACTTGTATTTAACAGTTTGTTTGGAGACGCACCACTGCATTAATTAATTTTTTTAATTTTTCCCATAATCGTACTGTTATTTGAACCAAATTTAAAAAAAAAAACTTCCTTTCCGAATTGGCATATTTTTCAAAAGTCGAAGGAAGTCGCAGGTAAAAATTTTAGATATTATTCTAGACATGTTACATAAAAACTTAAAAAAATTAAAATTAAATTAAAAACGCCAACAACAATAATAGGCATCAGCACGGCCTTGTTGACCAATGCGTAATGCAAAAACAACTTTCTTGTTGTTTTTACCCCCGCTTATTGAAGCAACATTCCTATGTTCGTATTCTTTGCGAAGCAAAAACGACATAAAAACAGTGGTGGATATGAAATTCTTTAGTTTGACTCAAATTGTAGGGTAAACAGCTTTAGGGCCATACAGCAAATTTCTCATTTTATTTAATTTGCTAGATGGCTTTATTGACCTGTTTATCGATACAGAGTCGGCGAAAAAGGGAACTGATGAAGTTGTTTGGTGACAACTGAAACTATAGTATTCCCTACCCTTCGCCCGCAACTAATCAATTTCATATCCACTTTAAAATATTTGTTATTCAAACAATTGAATTACAACAAAATATGGACTCAAGCTGAAATAAACACAAAGATGAAAAAATTAAAGCTAAACTCGACTAATTTCCATACTAAACCCCTATTTTAATTGGAAGAATTTAGAAAAATGGACATCAAAACTATTTAATTTATTTTAAAATCATTACGTTATATCAAAAATACAAAAGACTCCGCAATAATATATGCAAAGAATTCACAAATCTATCGCAATTTTACAACTAAAAAAGGTAAACGTTAACATTGTAAAAAATATCTATTTTAAATGTACCGTTATTCCGTTCGGACTAACATTTCTAATTATTACACAAGCCATTTGGTACAGTCAACACTCTAGTTCAATACTGTTTTAGTGTTTCATAGTTTCTTTCAAGACCATATTTTGATTTTCTGCACGCAAGATCGGTATTTTTTCCACTGTGCGGCTCCGGCCCAATGGGAGATTTGGGAATTATCATGATTGATAATTTTCCTAAATTTTTTCAGCTATTTTACTTTCCGTGAGATTGAGGTGTACCCTGCTATTGTCGTACAGTATCGGGATGTCGTCTCCACCCATATTTGCAGTCTGTTTAATAGTCAGGGAGAATGATATTGATGTAACTGAGGAATAGAAGAATGAGTGTGCCCAGGGCATCCGCACCTACATCAGTCGAAAATATATAATCGGTTAACTTTTTTAGTAAAAGTTGGTATATCTATTATCTCTCCCAATGTAAACCTCGTACAACATTCTTATTGTCATGACCAGGCAGCGGTCATATGCTCTTTCTTTCTCTCTAAGCCCTCGTAGAATATATCCTTGGCCTGTTTATCGTTTTCTTCGGTCGGGCGAGGGTGTAAAGTTATCTAATTTCACTATTACATACCATTCGAATCTTATTATAGTCCTAATCGCATTTAATTCATCCTTAATCATATTTAATTATTCAATAATACTCTTAAATAATAAACAAATTTTGTAAATTATTTTCAATATTTAAAAGTCATGTTCATCACACTACCTGCTTATGTAAATCTATTTACGGATTTTAGGTCCCCCGCCATTGTGTGTTGTTACAGTGGCGCTTAACACGCTTGCTCAGCCAGCCTATTGTCAAGTGGTCTTAAGCGTTTTGTGTGTGTCAAGTGTATTGGTCTTAATTTCAAAAACCTGCGCCAGAGTTTCTGTCATATAGAGTTGATTGTTTTGAGTGGTGTCTGTCAATTGGCCCCTTTCGTCAAACACGTCACGTCATTTTATTTTGTTTGAGAAGTTAAACACTACTACTGTCTATTGTTGTGGTATATTCTGTGTTTGTTTGGCGTTGTTATTATTTTCGCTGTTGATGTTTTGTCTTAAAATTAAACGGCCCAAACAGAGTCATCCATCAAATTGAGCAGGTTGTTGTTTCTTTATTATTAGGCTTCTACAGATGTCAAAATTTCCTATTCACCGAAAGATAAAATACAACAAATAGGGGCATCACCACGAAAATTGTTTGTATGGAATTGTTGCTGCCGGCCTTGTTGTTGTTCGTTTTGGTATCTTGATATTTGAAGAAATAATGATGTATTACTGTCAAGAGTCTTGCGGTTGTAAGGTTAATTGTAATGAATATGTGAATGAATACCTGACAAAATGTTTGGATATGCTGATAACATCAAATCATTCGTCATCTTTGCTCCTATCCCTTGCGATGACAATTTTTATTTGTTTGGTGGTCTAGGGAGTTGATACTTAATGGCCCGGTGTCTGTCCTCTGTATTGATTTTAGGATTTCATCATTTATTTTAAGGATGTTTGGAATGATGTTCCTTCTTCTTCGTTTCAAGAGAGAGGATAGTGGGGTATATCATGCTGGTTAAAAGAAACAATGGGAAATGTCACACAGGTGTACATTTTGAAGGGTGTAAATAAAACATCGAAGACCTTCAACAATTCTTTGCAATAAAGTTACTAAATGGTCATCATCTCTTAAAATAAGTATCTGACAGAAGAAATTTTTTTCAAATCACAAAACAATTTTTTAAAGTAATAAATAAAAATTTCACATTTACCCCAAACCCCCCCTGATCGAAAATACAGTATAATCTCGATAATCCGGACACCACATGTTTCGGCTATGTGTAGGATTACCGAGTAGTAACAAAAACATATAATTTTGTAAGTTTAAATCATTTACTAGATAAAAATTTGACATCTCAAGTAAACGAATTCATATTAAGCAAATATCACGGGTTCCGAACATTTAAGACTGATAGCAGCTTTCCTGGAGAAAACCAGCTTGAAATATTCGGAGTATTTTTGTCGTCTGAAACTTCTCAAGAAGTTATGTGTAAGTCAATGCACTATAGGTAATTTGCCCAGTTTTTGAGGCGAAAAGTCGATTTTGCAACTTTTAATAATAATAATTTTTTAGTTGGCATTAAAAAAAGAACATGTCAAAATTTATTAATATGAATGATATATTTCAAAATAGCGTCATTATCGCGGTTTAAATTGCAGTCAAAGTGAGAATTTCGAAGAAGAACTAAAAAATATATATATTGTAAGAAATATTTCAATGTATTTAAAACCGCGGAAAAATAAACCAAATGTAAATATATGTAAAATGGAATAGATTGGTAATTGCGAGAGGAATTTATTTAATATATAATATAGCTTAAACATTTCGGGTAGCGACCAAAAAACACAAAAAGTCAAAAATAAATATTTTATTTTTCTTAAACTCACTTCAAATAGACTTATACTAAATTGGCCGTGTTTGGCCGTGATTCTGCTATTGGGAATGTCTTCAGCAAAGGGTTCTGAATCAACTACATAATTACCAAGGTGCGATTTTTTGCGTTTTTTGAGTTATATCACTTTTTTGAAGGTGCCCTGCTTGCAGAAAAATATATATTTTTTTAATTTTTTGTTTGGTGAAGGAAATATTAAATACGAAGAAGCATCCGATTTGACCTAAAAAGACATTCTCTTTAAAGAAATATTCACCATGTGTTCTAAAAATGTACATACGTGTTGTGGTCAACATTTTTGTTAATTATAGCTGTAATAAGTTCTAACTAGGGATCATGATTGCGTGATTTATTTGGTTCTTTAAAAATATAATATTTATACAGATCTTTTCGCGAATAAATATTTTAAACATATCAATGTTTAAAAAATCTTTTGGCGGATCAGTACTTTAGTTCATTGTAACCGTTTTTCTTTTATTGTAACCGCTTTTATTGGGTTGGAACGGATAAAATAGGTAAAATGAGAATAGGGGGTAGGAAAAAGAAAAGTTGTTCGTTATATCCTGCGTTCGTTATAGACGTATTCGTCTGTAAAATTTTTATTAAAGCCTACTTTTAAATATCATATGTTCGCTATAGCCGAATTTTACGTTGTAATTCTTTGTTTTATCTTACTTTTGCATATAAAGCAATAAAAATGTATAAAAAGCCCACATATCCACCGCTATTAATTTTTGCCTCAAAAACAGGCCAAATTACCTATAGTGCAATGATATAAACTTCGTAGCCCATGAACGTATATTAATTTCTCGTGTCCATCTTACGATTCGGGATAGAACTTCAGAATTCAAATGCACTACTCTCATTATGGTGAACATATCTTAGCCATGTCTAAGAGTGACTTCATCTCGTCCTCGAAACCAAAAAGAGATATTGATTTATCAAAAATTTGTATAGCCTTACATTTAATTTTCAGAACTACAAACAAGTAAGAAAGTACAAGTCTGCTGTGTCGACTGAGATATTCCCTCAGCCTCGGACATAAAGAAAAAACAAACAAAAAATTTAAAAAATACCAGACGAGTCGTTAAACTGAAAACACATCCAACGCTTGGGTACAGTTTTGCGTCGTTTTGGACGAGTTTGCACTGTTCGGCATGATGCCGAAAAATTAAAATTCATTTGAAATATATGCCAGCAAATATATTAACGCTGGACTTTGGTGTCGGCGTCGCCCTGTTGTTGTTGTTTTTTCTCAACGCCCAACACAAAACTTTACTCAAACGTTGGATGTGTTTTCAGCTTAAATCTTCACTCTTTCCAAACTTTGTATGGAGGTTCCCGAAAGAGTCAATAGTCGGGCATAATTCGAGGCTGTAGCAAATAATACGATGTACCACGTTTGGACGATATCGGTTTCTCCCTTCGACGGTTATCTTACGTACTACCCAGTTTAGTTGGTGCCGGTTGGCTTTTTCCAAAAAAATATATATATATATATCAAAACGATCTGAGACGAGCTATTAAAGTGCACTTTTCGCAAATTTTTTGTGGTAAGTACCCGAAGGACCGGACCAATATAGTCCATAGTTTACAAGTACTTCACAGAAATTTAAAAAAAAAAAAAATGTTTTTATAGTCCTATAGTCCTGCTTGGTAATCCCATTTTTCAATGTTCACAAATACTATGGTAAGTTTTATTCCTACGTCATTAGTAATTGCTCCTCTATATCAGAAGATTTGTTTTTGATCATCAATTATTGTCTACTAAAGTTTTGACAAGTTGATGGTGGCTCAGAACCAGGGACGTACGCAGGGGGGGGGGGTTTGTATGTTTGAAAATTTCAAATTAAAACTTATACTTTTCTTAAGTTTCTGAACAGAAAATGTTCATCATTAACAAGTTTTGTAAGAAAATATTTGAAAATTTTTTGTTTGTTTGCTGTTTTTGAGAGAAACTTCCAATGAAATCTGAATTACTTCTTCATGTCATATCATTCCACTATCAAATGCGAATTCCATAATGAATATACTCCAACTTTATGTCATATTCGAACTATATATATCTCTCGAAGCTTAAAACTCATTCTGTAACAACAAAAATAATGAGTTGAGTATTGTGGGAATGGAAGTATATGAAAAAATTTCTATTGGATAAAATGTATGAAGAGTCGGTCCTTCGTGGACTACATCATAAAAGCCATTTAGAAATTTGTTTTACTGGCATCGCCAACATTTTGTTATCCTATTTTAGACAAATTAGCTGCTAAACAGTATGAGAAAATAATGAAGACAAATGAATTTTTGTGCGTCACTTTATTTTTTCCTTATCATCACCGAAGTATAATTGTAGCCTCAGACTTTAAGGTTACGAGATTATATACACTAGGATACGAAACAATTAGGTCTCATCAAAATAATGATTTTAGATTCCACATATGTTTGGACGATATTCGTTTCAGACAAGATGGAAGTACTTACCACCGTCCGTCCGTCTGTATCTCTGTTTGTCTGGCAGGTTGGAACTAATGATAACTCTCGAACGGATCAACCGATTTGGTCCAAGATATGGATCCCGTAAAGTTTTGTCCAAATTAAATTTAAGGGCTTGTTCATGTATGTCGATAAGAAAATGAATGCGCAAGAAAAACTACCAAATTTGAGTGTGTTTTTCAAATTTGTTTTTTGTTTTGAAGGAAAAGCAAAGGCAATAATATTTCCAAAACTAAAGTTTGGGTGTGTTTCATGCGCACACATTTTCGTTTCGAAATACATAAACTGGGGGTAAGTTATATCGGTACCTCTGCCATAAAAGTTAAAAAATGTTAACTAAAATGGTCGAAGGGACTAACCGATTCAGTCTAAAATCGAAGCTAGTATGGACTACCTAGGTCCACTCGCAAATTTACTTCCAAAATACATCAAGTTCCAAGAGAATTTTTTGGACAACATCTTCAGGCCCCTTATATAAGTCTAACATAACTGCAGTTTAAAGACTGTTCGTGGACCCTTTGTACATTTTGTAGTCTTGTTTACAGCGATATCCTATTTTTCGTGGACAAGTTCATGCTTCCTGACAAAAATGTAAATACTACGGTGACCAACTAAAATAGCTTATGGGCGCGGTAACTATCAAGAGGAGTGTCTCTCAAAATAAGATCCGTTTCCAAAATTAATTATCTTATTATTAGCGAATAATTATGTGGGGTTCAATAAGGATCTATTGTTATTTGTCAAAACTATATAGAACCAAGTCCATCAAAGTATTTGTCATCGAGTCCAAAAACTTCTAATCGTACAATTAAGAAGAACAAAAATTATAACGCTTCTTTTGTAACATTATATTAAAAGTAAAAATAATCCTGGAATCAGACTCTATCTCCTCCGGTAAATAACATTGTGCAACATTTTTTAATCTTGTGCAAACAATTTGAAATGAGGATTTTGTGAAAGTACAGACCCAAAATACAAAAGCCCTAGTTGCGTTTTATTGAGTCAGATCCAGCTCGGATTATCCAAACATTGTTAAATATTGACTTTTTAAAGCAACTCGGGGCTATATCTCTGAAACCAATGAAAATCTTCTTCTGACCCCTGAAGCAAATTTGTAGATAAGGGCCAGACAAAATTTATATAAGGTATATGCATGAATTACAACAACTAACAAATTTACAAAAAAAAACATTGTTGTTATTGAAAATTGATTGTCAAAATAAATGTTGAATAATTGGGTCGTTCCAAAAATTTTTTCAGGAAAGACATAAATACATTTTGAAAATCCTCTAAAATAGAACAAATTTGAATCAAAATGTAAATATAAAGCATACAGCACTGTCTTAATTCATTGTTATTACTTCACTTCTTCCGAATTTTGTGTGGGAATATTACGATGTGCAAAGTTTGGACAAAATTGATTGCTCCCTTCGAGATTTATCACACTATTTTATAGAAACAAGTTAAACTTTTGTGATGAACCGATATGATATGGCTTACCATCGAACTTAAAAAAGTTTGGACAAAATATTACGATACCCAAAATTTGGTTCGAATCGTTTGATTCGTTCGAGAGTTATCGTGCACACCAGCCACACAGACGGACGGATGGACATGGCTAAATCGACTCCAAATTTTCTGAAACGAATTTCGACCAAACAGGCTTGGGGCCCTAAACCATTATTTCGAAGTATATATGGTAACATGGGGCGCCTTCGCCACTGGGGCGGCTACGCCAGCGCCGATTTTCTCGCAAAATACAAGTGCTAGAAAAAATCCGTTAAAAGTAAAATCGTGAGTTTAATGAAGATCTATCATCTCCCAAAAGTTGGCAGTTGTGTCATAGGTATGATAGCGGACGCACGCGGTTTTGTGTTTTCAGGTTATTGGGAAAAATAATTATGGTAGGTATTTTTTGTGATATCTTCTTTACCTTTTGCAATATCAAAAACAAGTTTTATACCGTTAGAAGACAACTACTGAAGAATATAAATCCCAATAATTCGCATGAAAAAAGCAATTGCAAATGTCAATATATTAATATTATGAAATATGTAAGGGGTGGGGCGCCTACGCCATGATAGGGTCGTGGTGGGTTAATGTTAGAAATTTGTCATGTTTAACTTAAGTTCTTTATATCATAGATATACCACCCTATAATATGAAGTTAAAATCAAATATTGTCCAAACGTATCTTGTTTTAGTTATATTATGATTTTTGTACCTAAATTCAAGGCACCTACTTCAATTAACCGCTAGAATCGGTTACTTTTTGTGAATTTTTTAAATAATTTTTGATTATTCAATAGAAAACATGTTCCTTTTTTGCATAATGTTGATATTTAAGGAAGAAGTATGGTAAATTACAGTTTTAAAGTCCGTTGGAGAATGTTCAATATCGATGGCGAAGCTGCCCCATGGGTGGGGAGGCTTCGCCACTTTTTACACATTTTGTAAATTCTCAAAAATAATATTTTAAAAAAAAATTATAACCATTTATATATTAAAACTTTTAGTCAAGATATGCTTATATTTGTACCAAAAATAATATTTGAAAACACTTTTACGATGTCGGTATGAGAACATTTTGAACAAAAACGTGGCGAAGGCGCCCCATGTTACCATATATACCCTCGTAAGCATAAATGCTGAGGGTATAAAAAAGACAAAATTACATTTAATAGCCTGTTTATTAGGCTATTATTATTTTCACCATAGGTCAAGTTTCAGAGATATCGCGTGATTAATGGTTTAATTTTGGTCCGTTATTTTGTGAGAAAATGGCTTTATATTTCTGTTAAGCGTTATTGTAGCTTCATTTTGAGATTACATGTCAAATCGAATGGCGAATCTTTTTATAGAATACTAGAGGACCCGGCGAACTTCGTCTCGCAGTCTGTTAGGTATTGAACTTGAGGACTTTTGTTCACACATATAATACAATTATTGCTATCACGTTGCAGATTATCCGAGACCAAGTGCAAATAATTTTTTGCTTTGAACAATTTATGGCGATTTAGAATCTTCACATTGAGCAATTTTACTTGTGTGAACTGTCAGTCTGTCGGAGAGAAAGGGTATTAAGAGGTAAAGTGTTTCCGTTTTCCTCGACTCTCTCCTGTAAACTGACAATTACCGCTACGGAAGGAGCCTAATGTAAATTAAGGTTAAGATAGATTTTTTTGTAAATAATGCATTTGCAGATGTAAATTAAATATGTTGAAGCAAAGTTATATCTTCACGGCCTTGTTCGTTTCACATTCGATGGTTTTCAAAAAGGTTCGGAAGATGGGATCCTTTTACGTTGAGGTAAAATTGTGACAACTTTTAGCGTTTTCAATGCTATAATATAATAAATAACTGAATTTCAACTCGGTATGAGCGATTGTTGAATCTTATCAATAATCGTAGTCGCTATCTTGGATTTTTCCATTAAACATTTTTGATGAATCGATTAGAAAGTTAGAATCAAAGATATTTTATAATCGAAAGAAATGCAGGTAATGCCGTGATTCAAGTGCTCAGTTTAGAACTTTTTATACCCTCAGCCTTTAGGCTAAAGAGGGTATTTACACTTTGATACGGCCAAAAATGTGCCTCATCGAAATAATGGTTTTAGACCCCAAGTATGTTTGTACGATATCCGTTTCAGACAATTTTGAGTCGATCTAGCAATGTCCGTCCGTCTGTCTGTCTGTCTGTCCGTCTGTCTGTCTGGCTGGCTGGTGCGCACGATAACTCTCGAACGGATCAATCGATTCCGTTCAAATTTTGGGTATCGAAATATTTTGTCCAGATTTGATTTAAGTTCGAAGATGGGCCATATCGGTCCACTCCTTCAGGTACCTCCCCCACAAAAGTTCAAAAATGTTCGGAAAAATTGTCCGCACGATAACTCTTGAAGGGAGTAACCGAATTAGTCCATACTTTGCACATCGTGACATTTCTACCAGACATAGATGAGGTTGCAATATGAACCCTATTGGTTCACTCTTTCGGGTACCTCCCATACAAAATTTTGCTTAAGTGCAGTTTAAGGCCTGCCGTCAAATCGCTTTGATTTTTGTTGCAGCCACTTGTATTCACTACCCCCATTACGACGATATAATTTTTTTCAGGAGCAAGTCCATGTATCCTCGGAAATCAGCACGAAAACTGCAAACAACCCATATAACACCATGTGTCGTAGTTGGAGTGCACGATAACTCTCGAACGGATCAACAAATTTGGTTAAAATTTTCGCTCTTTCAATATTTTGTCCAAACTTAGTTTAAATTCGAAGATAAAATATATCGGTCCACTCCTTCCGGTACCTTCCCCACAAAGGTTCAAAATTTTTCGACAAGATTGTGGGCATGATAACTCTAGGAGGGAATAACCGAATTGAGCCAAACTTTGCTATTGGTTATATTACTTTCAGGCATAGATCGAGTTCTAATATGGACTATATCGGTCCACTCATATCTCCCACACAAAATTTGGAAAGAGTATAGTTTAACAACTCCTCTCCGATCTTATTAATTTGTGACGCAGCAGGTTGCACTTGCGGCCCCTGTTACGACGTTGTAATTTTTTTTCGTGGGAAAGTCCATACTTCCTGAGATAATGACCCAAAAAGGTCCAGAAAATCCTACCGGCGCCACCTAAACTGGCTAATGTGTAAAATAACCCTTTAAGAGAGAAATCGATTTTGCTCAAACTTTGTAAATTGAGAAGTAAAATTGTAATATATTTAAATTCAGAAAATTATGTACACCATATTTAATTATATAGTCTGTAAGGAAAATATCCATAGACTAATAAAGAAAAAAAATATTTCCTACAGATTTGTATTAGGTCCGAATATGTACTACATCCGATCACTCCTATGGGTACATCCTACCCAAGGTTTGGAAAAAATGCACTCGTCTTGGATCATTCTGAATTTTGTTGCAACATGTAGTTTTTTGCGGCCCTTTCCATCCTGGAAAATTTTCCCAACAGCTAAAAAACCTACAGAAGTATTGTGTTAACTGTTTTCTTCGGGTACGTGGCTGAGGGTATATCTCTGTCGGCTCAGCTGACTGATACTTTCTTACTTGTTCAGAAAAGTTAGTCCGATTTGAAAAGATAGGTCCGATCGTTTTGTGTGACCACCTTCATTATTCGTCTAAATTTCTTCCTGACTTTGTGGTGTACAAACATGGCACTCTTCTCGTTCAAATTCCCTGTTATATGCGATCTGCCGAATTCTACATGCAATTGGTGATATAAAATCAAACATTATTATGATTACTATCAAGCTGGGTTGAAAGATTTAGAATCTTTGATGTAGCAAGAGATATTTTCCAAGAAAATGGAAAATTGAACTCGTATTTAATTTTTGCCCAATTATGGGAAGTTATTATTTATCAGATTTTAATTAATGTACTTAATTGAGCCATATGAACTAAATAGTTTTTATTAAATGCTCATTCTCCAAGGGATGTGTATCACACATCAACCTCTAAGAGACGATCGTTTTGATAACTGGTTAGGTTTATCGCATCAGACATATTAGATGTAGTTAGACAATCTTCTATATTCGGAAACTCATATTTATACGGACAGTCTTGCTATTTATTTGCATGTACGATTTAAATTTGTTAAAATTAGTTGAACAGTTGATGCAAATTAATATCACCGTTCGATAGAGTTCATTTATCCGCTTAAAGCAAACCCGAGCAATTGTTGCTAATATGGGTATCTATAGGGTCCGGGATTTCATAAAAGGGGCGGGTCCCTTCGTTGAGACTAAATTATGAATATTTTTCGGAAACTTAATGTATCCATTTGCAATATCGAAATGATTTTCAATGGTTTAATTTTATATCGAACATGTGTTTTAATTTTAATAACGCGTGAGTGAATTGGTAAAATTCAAGATGGGTGGTCGCTATTTTAGATGAAGCAACTTCTACGGTCATTTCTGTTTTGGGCCCATGTGCCGTTTAGAATCTTTAGAATCAAAGATTTTGTATAATGAAACATGAGAATTAAAAGTCAAACTTATGCCTGTAGTGCGATTCTCTAACTGATTTTTTGAGTTAACGACAAATATCGGTAAAATTAAAACGCAAAATTATGAATGAAAAGTTCAAATAAAAGTTGACAACACTGTTGCTATCGATAGAACTTTACGACTACCTTCTCTTGGTCGCTAACTTAGGCAATTGTCATAATTAAATTGTCCACTGAAGCTGTATAATCCAGTAGTTGTCCAATAATGGTCCGATACAAAACATTTCGCATAAGCCGCACTAAGAATAGAATTCTAACCCCTGCTGTTTCTTGGTTTCATTCATTCCAATTTTAAATATTACGCTTTTCGATATCGTTGATGACTAACTCATTCTAATGGAGTCTTGGCCTTCCCGCTCTGCGTTCTGCCAAGATATTCATTTTACAAACACATGAGATTCTGCCTAATTTTCATTACGTACGATTAAAAACTATTTCAGCGAAATCTCTTTGCTTTTTGAAATCGACTAAATAATGTTTACACCTCTGAAACCGCTAATATCCTTTTGGACTAAAGTCACCTTTAATGTTCGCTGTTAATTTACATAAAGAATAGTTTGGAAACAGCAGAAAGCAAATTGTTTTTTAATTCATTTATTCCACCAAATAATAGAAGCACAAAAATGTCATTCACTGTTGGTGCATATACAATTTTCGCCAAGATCTGTCCAACAACGTGTCACGGTATACTCCAAACGCAAAAGCTCGATAAAAATATGTAGAAAATTTTACTTTTTTCAAAAAATATTTTTGCAAATTTTTCGCAGATTTTCGCGGTTTTTTTAGGTTTTATCCTTTTCTGCCATGAGACGATTCCGAGTTGGTGCGAATTTCAAAATCTGTTCAGCCGTTCTTGAGTTATAAGCGTAGTAACTAACATCATCCTTTTTTATATATGTACTAGGGGACCCGGCGAACTTCGTCTCGCAGTTTGTTAGGTACAGAACTTTATGTCTTTGGTTCAAACCTATAATACTATTATTGCTATCACCTTGTTCAATGGCAAATATTTCTTTGTTTTGAACTGTTTAGGACGATCTTTGAAGCAGATGCACATTAGACAATTGTACTTTCGACAATTGTCAGTTTGACGAAGAGAGAAGGTACTGAGAGGCAAAGTGTTTCTATTTTCCTCGACTCTCTCTTCTATAAACTGACAATAGCCGCGAAAAAAATTAGGTAACTCTAAATCGGGACTAAGTTATATTTTTTAAGCAAATAACACGTTTTGCGATGTAAATAAAAATATTTGGTTGAAGCAAAATAATATCATAACGCCTACTCGTTTCATAATCTATGGTTTTCTGCAATCCTTGTTTCCACCACTGAACACGATATTTCACTAAAGTAATTGAATATGAATTTGAATTTAATGCTGAATATAATGCTTATTTAAATTTGCGTTTTAATCAATTAACCCATTTTGATCCGATCGTTATCAGATAACCACCTTCGTCTGTTTTTATACCCTCCCCCATAGTATGTAGGGTATATTTATTTTGTTTTCTGTTTGTAACACATCGAAATAATCATTTGCACATATATTCTTGATTAGGATAAAATTCTAAGACGATCTAGCCATGACCGTCTGTCTGTCTGTCCGTCTGTTGTAATCACTCTAGCGGTCGTAATAATTGAGCTAGAGCGCTATATTTTTGCACCCGAGCGTCTTTTTTCCATAGGCAGGGCAAGTTCGAAGATGGGTTCTGTCGGAACACTTTTTGGTATAGCCCCCATGTAACGCTACCTCCCTATTTTCGGTATTTTGGGATTTTAACTACATTGTTTGACCGAACTACCTATAATTTCACGTTTGGGGTTCCCAGTGGTCATAAAACATCTCCACCAAAAACCGTCAACATAGGTCCATGTTTTGGTATAGCCTCCATATAACGGTACCTCCCGATTATCGGTATTTTGAGGATATTAGCTAAAATTTTTAACCGAACTACATGTAATTTGACGGTTGAGGTTCCTAGTAATCACAAAACATCTCCACCAAAAACTGTCAACATAGGTCCATGTTTTGGTACCTCCCGATTTTCTGTATTTTGTGGATTTTATTTACATTTCTTGACCGAACTATCTGTAATTTCAGGTTTAGGGTTCCCAGTGATTCCCAAAGTATATCCACAGTCAAGGTCCATGTTTTGGTATAGCCCCCATATAGCGGTACCTCCCGATTTTTGGTATTTTGAGTATTTTAGCTAAAATTTTTGATCGAACTACCTGTAATTTGACCGTTGAGGTTTCTAATAATCACAAACTATCTCCACCAAAAACTGTCAACATAGGTCCATGTTTAGGTATAGCCCCCTATATAACTGTTCCTCCCGATTTTCGCTTTGATATAGCCCCATATAAGGTTCCTTACCGATTGAATACATTTTTTATGTTTTTTACCTTATTTAGGTATCAGAGGTCACAAAATATCTTCGTCTAAATTTGTGGACAGGAAATTATTCCGTTTTAGTTCAGAAGATTTTATGGTGGAGGGTATAAAAAGTTCGGCCCGGCCGAACTTAACTCTTTTTTACTTATTTTTTCTGACTTCTCTATTTAATGTGATCTCCCGAATTCTACTTGCACTGCAAATTCGGTATTAGATGCAATGACTCTGGTAACATGGACAGAGCTATTCTATTAGTTGCCGTTCTTTGTGTGTTTCGGATGCTTGAAGTCTTGTCACACGTCACGTGTTAGACTGTTGTCGATTACTTGGTCACCCTATATTTAATTTCGACGTATGTAAATAACATAGTCAAATTAATATCACAAACTAATTAACGATTAATAAGTATTTACCTACTTATGTCGGCGATAAATAATATTTGCCAGAAAAACTCCAGTACCTCCGATTTCTTGTTTTTTCCAATTTTGAATATCATCCTTTTTTCGAATGACAGTGTACCAACAGTACCAATGTACATATGTATGTATGCATTTGGTCGTTTGTAATTGCCTTTTTTGTATCATGGCAGAATCTAAACAGTATCAAAATATATCTGGTACAGCTTGAATATTATACCGCAGACATCGGAAGTTTATCTTTCGAAGATGTTTTTGCCACAAATTCACTTCCAATGAAATTACCTCGGAGCTCTTGATGTTTCAATTAACCCCCCAATTTTGTGGATTTGTACCTTTTTCCTCAAAACTGTGGAAACCACTTTTGGCATTAACATCTTAGTCTTTTCAATCGGTATCTGACCGAAACCACCACTAATCTTTACAAACTCTAAACTAAGCCCTTTTAACTATTTTTCACTGTTAATTTCCTAAAAAGACGCTTGAAAATAAATGAAAATCGATTTGATTGTGAATAAAAAATTCTATAAAACTTTCAAAAATTGACAAAACAGAGGCGTACAATGGACCCTCATAGTAGGTGCAAATACAATTTTCGCCAAAAACTGGCCAAATAAGTGCCAAGATTTACTCCAAACGCGAAGCTCGATAGAAATTTGTAGAAAAAATTACTTTAATGAAAAAATATTTTTGCAAAATTTTCGCAAATTTTCGCGATTTTTTTAGTTTTTATCCTTTTCTGCCATGAGACCATTCCGAATTGGTGCGAATTGTCAAAATCTGTTCAGCCGTTCTTGAGTTATAAGCGTAGTAACTAACATCATCCTTTTTTATATATAGATATAGATTTCATCCCTCTAACTCAATTCCTTCCATGTCCTTTTCGTCCTTTATTTCTTGAACCGTAGTAAAAGTACCACAAGACGAGTTTTTACAGCATTCTACAAAAATGTTGTTCAGAAGATTTTAAGTACGGTTCTCCTTGATGACTAATCGATATTTCCCCGTTTTCATGGTCCTTTTTGACATTTTTCCGGTTTTTGTTCAGAAAACTATGTTTTGTTATTATGTATATTCCATATTGATCTGTGGTGCTTCTGAAATACTTACCAAAAATAGCTCTTCTAATGACGAGCACGTTAATAACAAATTTTATTGGAGTATATCCGGTTATCTAAATTTTTGAATCGGATATTCTGATATTAGATCCGATTTTTGAACCGGTTTTATGTAACCGAGTCAAAATAAGGCGGCTCGATTTTCACCGTAGACATATGGTCTAATGGACTTTTTTGATCAGTACAATCCCAAGAATCAGAAACTCCAGGCGCCCCTGATGGTGTTCTAATCGCCCAATCCTAAATAGCGAAAACAACAGAAAAATAATGATATATAAAATTTTGCCGTGCAGAAGGAATTACATATAGGCGAAAAAACAGTGGCAGTTGCTATACATAACATGTAAAAAACATACCGTGTAGAAACCCCTTAATACAAATGTTTTAAACGTTTAAAACATTTCTGGGTATAATAATCCTTGGAATTTATTTCATGCTCCAGATTCAGATAGTAAGTTCCATGTCGACATATTCCTGGCCGTATAACTGAGTGAACTAGCCAGAAAGTCGAGATTTGGACCAAAAGCTCTGAAAAACTAAATTTTTCTTATTTATACACCAATTGCTATTGCTAACAATGGAAACGTCAATGAAATAAATAAGAATATAATGCTTAAAATAGGAAAACATATTTATGTCCGTGTTATCGAGGTCAGAAAATTTTGTGATGTCCGGATTACAATGTTTACAATGCAAAAAATGCTTGTGTACTTATATAGTTTAAAATAGAAAAAAATCTGAATAAAAAAACTTATTATACCCCAAAAAAGAACTTTTTAATTTCTAAACCCACGCTATTTCTCCACATGCATGTCAACACCAAACAATAATAGAGACATTTAATATCTTTGTATTATACCGTAATCAAAGTTCATTGACCGCCAAAACTATTAATTTAACTGATTTCTTTTCGATACGTTTATTTCACATTCTTTCAAAAGTCACCTCTCAATTAAATGTTTTAAAGATGTGAAAGCAATATGCCATCATCATTGAATCAAAAAAAAAAAAAAACTAAATTCTTAGAAAGGCAATAGAATTTTGAAGATTTTAACTACAACAACAAAATAACACATCGATTAGAAGAAGTCTATAATTAATTACACAATTGGGACAAGTTTGATTTCTTTTCTTTTTTTTCCTCCCTTCGTCTTAATACAAAATGAGAGCTATATTAAAACGAAGGGAAATTACATTGGGATAACGTAAA
>NW_027412275.1:0-47401 GCF_047663935.1 Musca autumnalis
TGGACTCCGGCTAACACAGTCGCCTTTCCCTCGGGTGTAAGTCCCAACCCTGACATCTCATCCTAAGGCACGCAACAGTTTTAACAAAAGTAACACTACATAAAAACCAACACTACTACCAAGATGTATCACAACTCTCTGGAAACCCGGAACCGATGGCTTAGTATCTGCCCACCCAACCTAGATCACATTGTCCTTTTTTTCCACTATGTGACCCCATTACCCGCCCACATCACATCACTTACCTCGTCGTTAATCCTTCCCACTCAAAAACTAACACATCATAATTTTTCTGTATAACGTTATAACAATCAAATCATATTTATTACTAATAATTTCACTAACCCTAATACAGTCAAAAAAACAATATATATATTAAGTAATGAAATCAAAATAAAATGTTTTAAATTAAAGGTATATAAATAAAAGTATAGAAAAAAAATCAAATCTTTTAATCTATTTCTTTTGTTTTCTCAGTTATCATGAGCTATTTTAAAAAGCAACGGATATTCGCCAAATTTACGAGCGGTCTGGTGACCAAAATTATTAAAAAAAAATGTTTACTTTTGAGTCAAGTTGACAAAACAAACGGTGAATAATCACCAAGCAACAATCAAAAAAAAAAAAAATAGAATGCAAGTACTTTGCTTTTCTTCGTTATCAATTATTAATTTCGAACTTTTGTCGAAACACCCTAATATCCTTCAAAAAGAGCTCTTTTCTGGGTTATTATAAGGGGCTATCAAGAATTATCAATCTAAGCACTTGTCTGTCTTTTTGAATGTTGAAAAACACTAAGAATTTTCACAGACATCAAAAACAAACATAAATATGTATTTTAAGAAAAATTATCAATAAAACTAAATGTCAAATAAATAGATCATCAAATCAAAAAGGTAAGTTGTACATGAATGTCCAAAAATTTTATTATAAAGGTGTGCTATTTTGTTGCCCATTAAGTGTGCTATTTATTTGGTACACTACTGTAGCATAGCGGTATGCTTTTAGTACATACACACATACCAACAAGCAAGCGAGAACATAATTTGTATATTTTGTCATTTCTGTTTCTGCATTTCCAAAACCATTGGAATGCAAAACAGGTTTTAGGTGACGATGCAAAACAGAAGAAAGTCAATCGAAGTTTGAGCATCAAAACGATCAACACGCACCACCCCCGTCGTGACGAAGTGAGAAGTACAAAAGTGTTAACTTACAAAATATTATAATTAAAACATTAAAGTGAATTTGCATAAAAATCGAATCCTAATAATCGAATGTGTATAAACAATATTGTAATTATAATTTTATATCTGAAACAAAAACATATAATACTTACCGTGTTAAAAACATACATATACCTGAATAGTACAAAAAACCATAAAATACTTACCTTGTGAATTTCCTTATACTTACCTTTGTACATAAACCTGCTACTTACCTTTGATACATACCTAAATACTTACCTTTTTTGAAACATACGAAAAACCTGTGAAAAGAAAAATATTTATACTTATCTTGAAAACCAAATCCTAAATACTTGTCTGTGAACACCTAAATGCAAAAGAAACCCACTGTAAATACTTACCTTGAAAATCTATCAAAATTGTCAATAAAGTTGAATTAAAAGTTGAACAAAAAAACCATAAAATCTTTTCTATGGAAAAAAGTGAAAAGGTAAAGTGCTAAACATTTTGGTCCATATCGAGCCAGATAGTGAAGTTAAGAAATCTTAACAATTACAACAAAAATAAAATTTGGAAAAAAAAGAAGTTTGTGAAAAGTGAAAGAAAAAATCCTACAACAACAAAAACACACAGTGGAACAGTGAAATTGCAAAGTAGAAAAAGCTTAAAACAACAACAACAAAACAGTGAATAATTTTTGGAAAAAAAGAACAAATAATTTGAAAAAAAAAAAATAAAAAAGCACAAACAGTTTACAAATACGGTGAAAATTACAATACAGTGGAACCTAAAACGAAATAACAAACAAAAAAGTTTAAAAATATATCTTTTTAAATTAAACATTAAATTTTCAACAATATACACACAAACTAAAAGGTGAAAACAAAAACAACATATTTGAGCAAAATTATTACACAAAAAATTTTTCAAAACTACAAAAATCAAAAGTTACACAAGAAATTACAAAAACAAAAAGTAAACATTCAAACACTACAACAATAAATAAAGACAATTTCTACAAAAACAAAACAACAAAAACCAAATTCAAACGCGATCACGGTACGCGTAAATAACAAAACAAAACTTACCTTGGAGGAGTTGGCGCTGAGAAAGGAAAAAGCGGACGGACACAAGGTGAAACCCCCCACCCATACTTACCTAGACCCTATAACCAAGCAGAGCAAAGTGAGTACAAATAAGTTTTTTGATTTGGAGCGTGGCATCAAAAAAGGAACACAGGGTACGGCGAATTTTGACTCCCGACACTGTCCCTTTATACGATAACTCGCTATTACATCACAACTTGACACCTTGGATGCAAAGACCCAAGTTTCGTTTACGTAAACCTAGAAAAAGGACTGAAGTTGACCCCGCGATCGTGGGAACACACACATACGTCCACACATACACACACAAACACATACAACCTAGTGAAATTTGAGATTTTGTATCAAAAATTTTTCAATTTATCCACATTAATTTCTAAAAAAGGTAAATTTTTTTGTAAATTTGGTTAGATAATTTTGTGGAAATCTAACAATTTACAAATACATGCACAGTTCAAGCATAACATAGTGGAATTTTTGGAAAATTCTCTCAATTTTGGAAATTTTCTCATGCATTTTTAAATACAAGAAGAAAAAGAGAAATTTTGTGGAAAAATTGGAAAGTTTAGTGAGAGACTTGTGGAAAGTCGACCTTCTCGCTCATACAGATTTGTCCGTCCGTTCAATAATTTGGAAATCTTGCTCACTGACCCGCCATAATTTTTTGGAAAGTCAACATACATTTGGAAACTATATCAATTTTGGAAGCTGATATTTGTTTTCCCGCTTCTTGGCACAACACAACAAACATTTTATTGGAAAATAACCTAAAATTTACAAACTCATCGTGGAAAAAGCACACATTTATCAAACAATTTATACATAAGCGCCATATTGATTTCCCAATACATCAATTTTGGGAAATTGGAAAAAAAAAACATTTTGCGCCTTTCACGTACATAAGCATACGCGTTTGGTGGACAAGCGCCCAAAAATTTGAGGTTAACTAACCTAAACACTCGACACTTTAAAACTTTTCTCATCTTATGAAAATTTATATAACTTTTGATACTCATACATTTTTACAGCATATTTGAAATTTTTTGGATGAAAATTTTTGATTTAGACACAAAATATTTTCGTCTTTTTTGCAAATAAGCAATATTTTGTTGAAAAAATTTTTTTGATTTTAAATTAATTAATTTTTAATTTTAAACCATTTTGAAACAACATTACAACATTCTAAAGAATTTTTCGCTAAATATTTGGATTTTTTGGACCCAAAATAATTCACCTTTGTTTGTTGGGATTTTGCTCTGGCTTGACTCGTTTCTTTACTAAGACATTTTTGTTTCCACCCAAAACCAATTATTATTTGAAAAACAAAAAAATTTCGTCCTGTGTTTAAAGCGAAATCATTCTCTCAACAATTTATTTACAAAAGCGTCATTAGAATAGTTGTTAATTTAGACAATTATTCAAAAAACAACTGCGTACAAAAAAAATCATTTTACTTTTTCTGATAAAATTTGCTGTTTAACTAGGGTTTTATTACAACCTTGTTATTTCTGCAATTTGCTGTTCTTTGGGACTTTTTTTCTGGATAACCCAACACACATTTTTCTTCGACTTATTTTGGAAATTTTTTTCGGATTTTGATTGAAATTTTTCGACCTTTCAAAACTTTTTCTTGCGTTCTTTTAGTGAAAATATTTGGCATCAAATAATTTTAATTCTCTGTACTAACATTGGAGAAAACATTTATCGTACTCCACAAAACATTTGCTCTACTCTACAAAATATCCAGTTGCCGTGAATATATTTGGGAATTAACATCAAAATTTTGCTAAGACAAAATTTTCTGACTCTGGTTTTTACCCAATAACAAAAAGGTTTGACCCTTTGATTGGACTACTTTGTCATTTCTTGCGACTCAGCAAATTTTGTTCTAAAGTCAGATCTAATTTACAAAGAAGGATGGCCAAACTCAATCGTGAAAAATTTGTTAACTGTCTTAATGATTTAAAAGATTATGCAGCGATTTTAAGTATAGCAAACACAGAAGATGATATTCATAGATTAGAGGCATCAAGAGTTCAGCTAGATTCGGTTTATGACCATGTAAAAAGAGCGTATGAAGAATGCAGGGATCATGTCCCAGGGGAAGGTGAAAAGGAAATTGACAAAAATAAGCTAAGAACTCATTATCTAGAAGCCATTGACATTTACAAAAATGCTGTAGGAGCGATTAATGGGCAAATTCAGTTAGTTAAGCAGAAAGAAGCCGAAGAAAAAGTTAAAAGAGAATCTCAAATGACGCAAAAACTCAATACTGATGTAGAATTTACACCTATTTCAAGACTTCCACCATGTGACACAGACACATTCAGTGGAGGTTACAGCGAGTGGCCTACGTTCCGAGACCTCTTTACAGCGATATATATTAAAAATTCAAAACTAAGTAAAGTTGAAAAACTCTTCCATTTGACCCAGAAAACAACAGGAGAAGCTAGAGAGATAGTCAGTCATGTCCCACTTACAAACGATGGCTTTGAGTTAGCGTGGAAGAATCTCACTGAGCGATATGAAAACAGAAGGATGCAGGTCAACGAGCAAATCAAAATTCTTTTCAATTTACCCCATATAGCGTTTGATTCAAGTAACACAATTCAAAAACTTCAACGTACCATTAATAGTTGTATTCAGACTCTTGAGACTCTAGATGTTGATGTAAAGGGTTGGGATCCTATCCTTATTTATCTTTGCTCCTCAAAACTACCTCGATCTTTTCTAGAGGAATTTGAAAACTCTTTGCACGACAGCAAAACTTTGCCCACCTGGGAGCAGGTAAACAAATATTTGACCCATAAATTCAAGACATTAGAATCTGTAGGAAATATTAAGCCTACAAGTACAAAATACAATCAACAAAAAACTGATTTTAGTAAAAAATCAAAATTTGCAAACAGTTTCCATACCAATACTTGGCCAAATTCACAAAATAAGGGGGGTTCGGTGAATAAACAAACTTCGAATCAACAACAAAAGACTCAAAATACGCAAAATTGTCCACTTTGTAAGGCAAATCATTTTATTAGAGATTGTTCTCAGTTCCTAGGAAAGTCAGTAAATGACAGAATTCATTTAGTCAAGATCTCACACCTTTGTTACAATTGTCTTTCGTCGAATCACGGCGTCAAAGAATGTAAAAGTCGGTTTGGTTGTCGTACTTGCAATATGAGACACCATTCCATGTTACATAAGGGAACAGACACCCAACAACAAAGCCAAAATTACAACTTAGCAAGAGATGAAGTGCGCCCTAGTACTAGTGCTTCAGCTCTCACAACCACAATACAGTCCACAGAACCACAAAACGTTACAACCTTGACTCTACAAGAGCATAGAGTTTTCGAACATAACCCTAGTGCAACTTTGCTTTTCACTGCTATAGTACAGGTCGAAAATAGAGGACAATCATATGATGCCAGAGCAATTATTGACCCTGGATCACAATCTACTTTTATCTCTGAAAAAACTTTGAAACAAATTAAAATTGCCTACCAAGAAAAACCTTGTTCATGTTACAGGACTTAGCCAAATCGTCTCAGAAACTTCTACAAAATCTTGTCTTTTCACTTTGCGTTCTCGTTTAGACCCTAGCTATGAATTAGATGTATGGGCACCAGTTTTGAAGACCCTTCCGTCTAATTTGCCTTCACAAAATATTGAAAAGAGTAAACTTACAGATATTATTGGTCTTAACTTAGCAGACCCGAAATTCCACATAAGTCAACCTGTCGATCTTCTCATAGGAATGGATATAGGACCCTTAATCTTCGAAATAGGGACTCCCATAAAATCTTTTGGCTCATTCTTGGCGCAAAAAACAGTATTCGGTTGGATAGTAGGCGGTCCAATACCCGAAACCACTAGAAATCCACATAACATTTCTTTGTTTAACACCACTTCAATCGAAAAGATTATTACACGTTTTTGGGAGGTGGAAGAGCCCCCAAAAAGAGTTTTGAGGTCAGAAGAAGACTCATTCTGCGAACAAAACTACCTAGAAACAACAAAACGAAATAAAGATGGGAGATATATTGTTACCCTACCTTTTAAAAATTGTGAGGAGCTCGGAAATTCTCGTAATATAGCCCTCGCACAGTTCTATAGAATGGAAAAAAAACTTTCAAAGACTCCAGAAATCAAAGACTCATATGACAAAGCGATATTAGAATACTTAGAGCTGGGACATATGAGAAAACTTTCACGTGAGGAAATAGATCAGACCCCAAATTACTATTTGCCGCACCATGCGGTGATTAAACCAGATCGGTTAACTACTAAACTTAGGGTAGTATTCAATGCGTCAAGCCCCACGTCAAATAGAAGAAGCCTCAACGATAATCTTTTCGCTGGTCCCATACTTCAGCAAGATCTTGTTTTGCAAATATTAAAATGGAGGTTCTTCAAATATGTTTACAATGCCGATGTTACACAAATGTATCATCAGATTCTCTTGGATAGAAATCACACTCGTTATCAACGAATTCTTTTTAGGAAATCTCTTTCTGACCCAGTGGAAGATTATGAGCTTTTGACAGTCACTTTCGGAGTGAACTGCGCTCCATTTTTAGCACTCCGTACTCTCATGAAATTAGCAGAAGACATAAAAGACATATACCCTAGAGCTGCTTCAGTTATTTTACAAAACTTATATGTTGATGACGTCCTAGCGGGAGGTCATTCCATACAAGAAGCATTAGACTCTCGCAAAGAATTAATTTCTGCCTTTGATTCAGCAGGTTTTCAACTTAGAAAATGGACTTCAAATGAGCCCAAAATAATTAAAGACTTGCCAAGTGATCACCTTTTGCCTCTCAATTGGCTAGATCTGTCTGAAAATGATTCTACCAAGACCCTAGGTATCAGATGGAATATTTCGGGGGATAGTTTTTCAATCCCATCGCCTTCTATAGAAAACAAGATTAACTATACAAAACGGGAAGTTCTATCTACGATTGCCAAATTGTTTGACCCATGTGGTTGGTTAGCTCCAGTAATAGTAGTAGCCAAATTAATCATGCAACAAATTTGGTTAGACAAAATAGACTGGGATGACGCTCTCAAACCCATGACACTATTAAATTGGCAAAACTTTGTTAAAAATACTTTCTCAATTGACACTATCACTATTCCAAGATGGATTAAGTACACACCAACTAATCAAATTGAGATTCATGGATTCTGCGACGCGTCAGAGAGCGCGTATGGCGCGGCCCTCTACATTCGGGTAGAAAATACCAATAAAAGTGTTGACACATTTCTCCTAGCAGCAAAAACCAGGGTCGCACCAATCAAAAAGATTTCCTTGCCACGACTTGAGCTTTGTGGAGCTGTACTTCTCTCTAAATTGGCCTCTACAATAATATCAAATCTTCATATGTCGAATATTGAATCTTATTATTGGACAGACTCCACAATCGTTTTAGCTTGGCTTAAAAAAACCACCGTGCCATTGGAGTACCTTTGTAGGTAACAGAATTTCAGAAATTATTGAAAATGTTGGTAATGATCGATGGCGTCATGTTGACTCTGAGGCGAATCCCGCTGATGTAGCAAGTCGCGGATGTTCACCGATCGATTTGAAAGCCCATAATCTATGGTGGCATGGACCCCAGTGGTTAAAATACCAAAAATCTAGTTGGCCCTCAAATAATATTCCGTTAGATACGAACTTAGAAGAGAAATCAGCTAAGGTTCTCACCCTTACAACCATTACTGGTGATGCCAGACAAGAACTTTTAAAGAAAGACCCTTTGGTAAATTTCTCAAAGTTAAACAGAGCATATCGAGCATATGCATGTGCTATGCGATACTACAAAAAACACTTACGAGCTTGTCCCGATTACTCCCTTGAAGAGATTCAACAGGCTAAACGTCTAGTTATCATGGTAACCCAAAAATATTATTTTGAAAACGAGTACAAGTTATTGCAAAGAAAATCTAAACTTCCATCTAGTAGCGGTCTTGTTTCTTTAAATCCGTATCTTGACTCAAATGGCCTTATTAGAGCAAATGGTCGCCTTGTTCAATCACCTGCCTTAACAGAAAATGAAAGGCATCCCCTCTTGTTACCATATATGTCCAAGTTATCGCAACTCCTAGTAGAATTTACACACCAAATAACTATGCATGGTGGAAATCAGCTCATGACTCGAGTCCTACGTTCAGAGTTCTGGATATTCAAACTGAAAGTTCTAGTGAAAAAGACTATTCATAATTGCAAAATTTGCACCTTGTATAAGAAACACAGTCAAAATCAAATCATGGCTTCTCTTCCGCCGGAGAGGACTTCTCTAGCACGACCCTTTTTCAATACTGGTGTTGACTTTGCCGGCCCTTTCAATATCAAAAACTTTACTGGTAGAGCGTGTTTAATAACGAAGGGTTACGTATGCGTTATTATTTGTTTCGCCACCAAGGCAACCCACCTAGAAGTAACTAGCGATCTGTCGACGCAATCATTCTTAGCTGCCTTCACTCGATTTATAGGTCGTAGAGGTTGTCCGGCGTGTGTATACTCCGATAACGGCACTAATTTTGTCGGTGCCTCTGAATTACTCAAAAAAGATAGAGCAGAATTTATGAAAAATCTCAGTTCACAAGCTATTACCCAAAATTCTCATCAAAACTTGGAGTGGAAGTTTATACCTCCTGGCGCTCCCCACATGGGTGGATTGTGGGAGGCCGGCGTTAAGTCCTTTAAGACACATTTACGCAAAAGCTTTCCAAATCTTAACTTTACTTTTGAGGAGTTTACTACAATATTAATTCGTATTGAGGCTTGTCTGAATTCAAGACCCTTGAGTCCAGCCAGTGACGACCCTAACGACATAGCTCCCTTAACACCAGCTCATTTTCTCATTGGGGCACCGATGTTAGAGCCAGCAGAACCGGATATTTCCGATTCCGACCTTTCATATGTTAATCGCTGGAAGCGACTTAAAATAATTTCACAACATTTTTGCCATAGATGGAAACATGAATACTTAACTGAACTTCATAGAAGACATAAATGGAAATACCAGAAAGACAATTTTAAAGAAGGCGATCTTGTGGTCGTGAAAGATGATCGCTTGTCGCCAACGGAGTGGAAGTTGGGGCGAATTGTTAAGACATATAAGGGGGTGGACGATAACATTAGAGTGGTAGACATCAAAACTTCGCTTGGCATCTCTAGTCGACCCATAACCAAAGTTGTCAAGCTATTTACCGACTGACTAGTCGGACCCTCTTTTCTTAAAAAAATTGGTACTCCTCTCTCTCTTTTAATTACAGATATGGCTGCCTACCTCCCACACAATAATTGGGACGAAGAAGAGGAGGAAAGACCCCCAAACAGGCGACAACAACAAAATCGCCCACCACAACCAGAGCAACCTCAACAACAGCCAATCCAACAACAACATCAACCACGTCAACAACAGCAGCGTCAGCATCAACAACAGCAGCTTCAGCATCAACAACAGCCACAACCAGAACAGCCACCAAGACGACAACAATCAAGAAGCCGATCGGGTCAGCGAGAGGAAAGAAGAGATCGGCCGAGTTTCTGGCAATATGCCTGCGGGCTCTGCCAGGATGATCACGCAATCGTGACATGCCCCAGGTTTAGAGAGCAGTCTGCTTTTCAGAGGTACGAAACCGTTGAACGGAGAGGGTACTGTCGGAACTGTTTGGCCCGTAGTCATCTGGCACCGGACTGCACCAGTTTGACGAGCTGCAGAAGGTGCGACCACCGACACCACACCTTATTACATGGGGCCCCACAGTTAGATAACACCTTACAACCAGCTCCCATTGTGGTGCCTTCATTCTCTTGGGATTTGGTGTTCGTCCCCACAGTCCTTGTGCGTGTCTCAGCCGACAGTGTAGATACTTGGAAGACTGTACGAGCACTCATTTGTCAGTCGGCCACGATGTCCAGAATGGCCTATTCAACGTTCCAAAGGCTTGGTCTCAGATCGATAATATATCAGAGTCGCCGATTTGCTACCTTTAAGATTATGGCCAGGAACATAAACGGCACATGGGCTTTAAAAGTAAACGCCCTTATTACCGATGAATTGCCACGCAGACCCTATTCCGACCCTTTGTTAGAAGACCCTACAGGCTACTTTGCGCCGCAAGCTCTCGCTGACCCCGATCCTCGCAGCAACATTCCCATTGATTTAGAGTTGGGAGCCGATACATTCTCTGCGATTCACCAGGAGGGCTGTACACCGGCTGGCATTGGAGATGTGAAGGCGTTCAACACAAAATTAGGCTATGTACTTTCAGGCCCAATTAAAAATATGTCTACTAATTAAACTCTTTTATTCACAGATATCACGGCGGGGGAGGCATGTACATGAATGTCCAAAAATTTTATTATAAAGGTGTGCTATTTTGTTGCCCATTAAGTGTGCTATTTATTTGGTACACTGCTGTAGCATAGCGGTATGCTTTTAGTACATACACACATACCAACAAGCAAGCGAGAACATAATTTGTATATTTTGTCATTTCTGTTTCTGCATTTCCAAAACCATTGGAATGCAAAACAGGTTTTAGGTGACGATGCAAAACAGAAGAAAGTCAATCGAAGTTTGAGCATCAAAAAGATCAACACGCACCACCCCCGTCGTGACGAAGTGAGAAGTACAAAAGTGTTAACTTACAAAATATTATAATTAAAACATTAAAGTGAATTTGCATAAAAATCAAATCCTAATAATCGAATGTGTATAAACAATATTGTAATTATAATTTTATATCTGAAACAAAAACATATAATACTTACCGTGTTAAAAACATACATATACCTGAATAGTACAAAAAACCATAAAATACTTACCTTGTGAATTTCCTTATACTTACCTTTGTACATAAACCTGCTACTTACCTTTGATACATACCTAAATACTTACCTTTTTTGAAACATACGAAAAACCTGTGAAAAGAAAAATATTTATACTTATCTTGAAAACCAAATCCTAAGTACTTGTCTGTGAACACCTAAATGCAAAAGAAACCCACTGTAAATACTTACCTTGAAAATCTATCAAAATTGTCAATAAAGTTGAATTAAAAGTTGAACAAAGAAAACATAAAATCTTTTCTATGGAAAAAAGTGAAAAAGGTAAAGTGCTAAACAGTAAGTAATAAAGGTTATAAATAATACGTCATAATAAAAAGGTTAGTACAAGCACATAGTTTCCTTCTCTTTTGCAGATTAAGATGATGGAATGTTTTCATTGAAATTTTCTTTTCCTTTCCGGATCTCTGCAATAATACTCACTCACGCCTAAGAATATGCTTTGAAGTATACGCCACTATTGGCCTTTCCTGGCATTTAGGACACAAATATCGACAGGCTTGTGTCCCAATATGACACATTTAGGTGTCCCAGATAAATTTGTATTGGTGCTGAGCTGTGGTTTTGTGGAACGTATGGTTTTATTGTAGCTTCTCTCCATAGATGGCATTGGGGAGCAATTCAGATAACCCTTACTAGATAACACAGTTCCTATCTTTTTCTGGGGGTTGATGAACCGGCGGTACCAGCCCGCGGTTCCAAGGAAACTTCTCACTTCTCGTGGATTACGAGGTATTTTGATGTTCCTTATCGCCTTGACTTTATCCGGGTCCGTTTTCAATTTGCCCTGTCCTATGATGAATCCTAAATATTTTAACTCTTTAAGGCAGAATTGTGACTTTTTCATCCCAATTGTCAAGTTGGCTTTTTTGAGACATATCGCGACTTCATTTAGAAGTTTTAAGAGTTCTTCAAAGTCGCTAGAGATTACTAGGAGGTCATCTAGATAGATAAAAACATTTTCTTTGAGTCGCTGAGGAATGACCTTGTCCATTAACCGGCATAAGCGCTGCGCTGCGTTACAGAGCCCGAACGGCATTACCCTGAACTGGTATAATGGCCGTCCAGGAACTGTAAACGCAGTGCAGGCTTTGCTATGGTCGTCGAGTTCAATTTGCCAAAAGGCGAACTTCAAATCGACGCTACTAATGAAATAGGTCTCATCTATTCTACTTAGAATGCCATCGATGTTTTGAAGAGGGTATGCATCTTTAACGGTCAGTTTATTTAACTTCCTAGCGTCCAAACAAAATCTATTTTTGCCAGGTTTCCTGACCACTGTCGTTCTATTGCTCCGTGGACTTTCCGACTCTTCAATTACGTTTAGCCGGAGCATACTGTCAACCTCTTCATATACAATCGCCTGAACCGCCGGGGACAAAGGATAATGGCGATCCTTTACAGGTTCTGCCCCTTCGATCAGTTTGATCGAATGCTTTTCTAAATTTGTTTTGCCAAGACCCTTTTCCTCAAACGTATCAAAGTTCCTGATGACATCATCTAATCTTTTCTGTTGTTCTGGAGACAGTTCATGGGGATTCAATTTATATGGTTCATCATCTACTATATCCTTTCGTAGTTATTCTATGTTTATTTTATCAACCTCAATAATTGCAGGTGCTAAATTATATTCCTTCCAGAAATCCACTCCTAGATATACCTCCTGTTCCAAATCTGGACAGAGATAAAAATCCAGTTCTTGAATTATATTTTTATATTTAATGGGCAAGCTCACCTTTCCTAATATTCTATGCTGGTAACGAGCTGCGGTTTTGACTGTGGTAAATACGGGTCTTAAATCTACCTGAATTAACTCCAAAAACTCTCGGCAGCCTTTTCCTAAAACACTGACCGAAGCCCCAGTGTCGAGTAAACCCACTTTCTTGATCCCTTGGATTTATACTTCGGCATATACCCTTTTGTCGTCTATCATACCGATTCTCTTTACCGATTCCACTATCTTTTGCATCTCCTTCTTCTTTTCTTTAAACTTTTTACGGGTCTTATAGATTCTGGAATCCTCAAAATTGGCTAGTTTATAATTTCCCATAATTCTGTTGCGGGCCTCTTCATAATTTTGTTTTCGTACCTCTAAAGGCACATAATGTCTCATTTGCGGGTTAAAGTGCTCATTATTGACTACTGATAGATTTTGCTGTATTGCGTTTGGGTTTTGTATTGAAGACTTTTCTAAAATTTTAGTTACTTTCAGGGGTTCTCCGCTGGACGTGGCCCCCCTTTGATCTCCACGCCCCTGCTGCGGTTTCCCGACTGGCAAATACTACATTTCGGCGTTTTCGTACCTGGATTGCCGCATTTGTAGCAGAACAGTGCCCTCTCTGCTGCGTCGCAGCATGGCCAGGTTTATTGCAATTCCAACATGTAATATTGGCATTAGGTTTCCTTCCCATTTCAATTGCATCAACTTCTCCAATATCGTTTCCCATTCCATAGTTATCATATGGACATTCATGGAAGTCGACGTTGACTTCGTTAACCTGCCTTATGGGACGATTTGGTGGAAGAACAGCCCTATTTTCACGCCTAAGGAAAATCTTTTCCCCCTCATTGCATTCAATCCTTAGATGTTCTACCGAACTCACTAGGATTGGGTACACGATTTTACTAATGTTCTCCCTTATATTACTTTTCAGGATCTTAATCATGTCGTAATCTGAAATCGGCTGGACAAGTTTGGTTCTAATCTGACCCATAGTGTGGAAGAAATTGTCAATGGTCTCATTGGGTTGTTGTTTCCGTTGAACCAGCTCGGTGACAATTTCGAAATTTGACTTGGAACTCTGATATTGGTTCAATAAGCTAAATTTGAGATGTTCCCAATCATGGTGTTTACTTGTCTTTTGGAACAACCAATACCAGGATTCCGCACGTCCTGACAGCAGAAGGGGGAAGTCACGGATTACCTCCGACCAAGGAATATCATATTGCTTCTTAAAATATTCGAGACGATAAACAAATTCTTCTACTCCCAGCCCTGTTGAGCTGCCATCAAATTTTAGACCGAATTTGTTTATCCTGACACTGGTTTTTGGGTCAAATAGCGCCTGGCGATTAATATTTGCATTTGTTTGCGACTGATGATTCCTATTAAGAGATTGTGGTCCCATGGGGTTATTCTGAGGAAGTGCCGGTACGGTCAATGCATTGGAAGATGTCGGAACTTCGGAATTTAGATCCCTATTGTGGGTCTCGGTTCCCCTAATGTTTCCCTGCAAAGGTGTTTGAGGAGCTAGTGGGATCAAGGATGTTGAGTTACCGTTGTTCCCGACAGGTTGTTCTATCGGAGTGCCGTTTCCTACTAGCCTATTTTCCCCTCCAGATTTTCTCTCATTCCCTGCCCTATTATTTCCATCTGTTAATGCCTTTGTTAAGTCTATTAATGATCTCTTTATCTCATCCATTTCATCTTTCAGATCTTTTATCTTATCTTCTATTAGACGATTACCTACATCTTGGTTTTGGGGCCCATTACCTGTTGCATTGTTTGCTGGTTGTGGTCCTCCCGCAAGACCCTGGAAGAAGACGGGTCCTAAGGAGTTGGAAATGGGTGAATTTACATTAATAGTGTGGGATAAGTCCCTAATCTGGCCATCACTTAACTGATTACCTTCTGCCATTTCTCGGTTGGTATTATCTTTTTCCTTTTTGTTGTCTATAATAATCGAACTATCTATATCAAAAACTGTAGGTCGATCCCGTTTCCTGCTCTTTGACCGAGTTCCTGAACTCATCACCTTTTCAGCATCAGAAGTTAAAAAAAAACGTAATTAGAATCTACTCAATAATGGTTTAAAGTCACTTTATATCTCCCTAATATATATTTTCTATTACTAAAACTGTTTCTTTTCAATTTAATATATTATAGGAGGATTATTGACGAGATGTGATGTGTGTGGTGATCTCTAGCCTTCAAACGTGGTTCCCAATGGTGGCGATACATAAATCAAGTTAACAAGAAATTTGTAACTAACAATCATACTATTTCTACATGACCTGATATGTCGACTTCGCGACCCTATCATTCGACTCAACTTCGTATGATACTACATCCCTATTGGGTCGGTTATCCACATATTGGGTCGGTTCACATAAAAATACCAAGCTGAAACTAACATTTTTAACATTCCCAAAACAGACATTACAACTACCTGTAGGTCCCATCGTACCCTGTAGGATAAAAAAAAAAATAGAATGCAAGTACTTTGCTTTTCTTCGTTATCAATTATTAATTTCCGAACTTTTGTCGAAACACCCTAATATCCTTCAAAAAGAGCTCTTTTCTGGGTTATTATAAGGGGCTATCAAGAATTATCAATCTAAGCACTTGTCTGTCTTTTTGAATGTTGAAAAACACTAAGAATTTTCACAGACATCAAAAACAAACATAAATATGTATTTTAAGAAAAATTATCAATAAAACTAAATGTCAAATAAATAGATCATCAAATCAAAAAGGTAAGTAATAAAGGTTATAAATAATACGTCATAATAAAAAGGTTAGTACAAGCACATAGTTTCCTTCTCTTTTGCAGATTAAGATGATGGAATGTTTTCATTGAAATTTTCTTTTCCTTTCCGGATCTCTGCAATAATACTCACTCACGCCTAAGAATATGCTTTGAAGAATACGCCACTATTGACCTTTCCTGGCGTTTAGGACACAAATATCGACAGGCTTGTGCTGTCCCAATATGACACATTTAGGTGTCCCAGATAAATTTGTATTGGTGCTGAGCTGTGGTTTTGTGGAACGTATGGTTTTATTGTAGCTTCTCTCCATAGATGGCATTGGGGAGCAATTCAGATAACCCTTACTAGATAACACGGTTCCTATCTTTTTCTGGGGGTTAGGTCCTGGATACGGTGATTTCTCTATTTTCCACCAGGGCTTTTTCGACACACCAGCGGATTTGGCCTGCCTACCGGAAAATTAACATTTATTAATACAAATTATTCACTCAATTTCGTGTTGTTTTCTCAATAAGTTTTACCTTTTATATATACGCTGGATTCTAAATAATATTTTGTGTCGTCTATTGAAGCTTTACACACAATATTCCTTATCTCCACTTTTTTTTTCTAATAAAAAAAAAAAAAAAAATACCGAGAAATTATACACTATAATTCATCGTCCTTTACATCACTTTTAATTATACCTCTTGATTTGGGTGAATAAATTACTATTAATTTATAAATTTAATCAGTTTTTTCTTCACAAACAAATAGTTTTAACTGTTTTAGAAATTATTTTTGGTAATTCTACCGCGAAAACTGTGAGGTTTCCTCACTCAGCACCAATTAAATAACTAAATTTTTTGAACAAAGTACTCTCTTTTATAACCCAGCAAAGAGCAATGGCAGTATTCCAACAATCGACATTTTAGTAAAATAAATTCAGGCTATCCCTTTTTTAAAATTAAATCAACATTTGTCCCTTTCTATAGTCTCCTACGGGTACCTCTGTCTCCTAAATTAATTTTAAGAGAATTTTAAGTTACAAAAGTGCCTTACGTCATCATTAAGAGAGTGTCTTTCTGTGTCGGTAAGACCCTACCTCCCATCTCAGTGGAATGATAGCCCTACCCAGTTTCGTCGGTCCCAAACTCAGAATACCTAGCAATTGAACCCAACAAAGAATATGTCAAAAAGAAACAACAGATTGAAGGAAGCCGGTGGTAATTTGTATTGTTCCAGTTTTTATATTTAATTATTTGATTAGTAATAGTAATTTTTTCTTTTCTCTTTTCAGATTACGTTTTCCCCATATGGAAGGATGCCGCAGTCATCAAAATACTTGGGATGATGGTTTTCCGTTCCACCAAATTATTCTGATGACTTTTTCATTCATCCATATGTGGCAAACTTCCTGGGTTAGCCTTCGATGGTGAAGATGGCTAACCTGGCTTCCATGGTTGCATTCCGCGGCAAATAGGAACACCCCAACGACCTGCACCTGGGCATGGCTAGCCATATGGTTACCCCTTTGTAGTTCCCAAGTGTCTCAATTTGTGGAGAGGACATTTGGGCATGGCTAAACATAATATGTTTACCCCCTTTTTAGTGCCCAGATGTCTCTATTAAGGGCTTAGCTCCCCCAACTCTCCCATCTCGACATGTATTTTGGGAGTTAATGATAATTAAGCGTGGTTATGGAGACCGCCACGAGGCAAAAAAGGTCTCGCCCTAGGGTCTTTCCACGCAAAATTTTTTTTGTCGGCATGGCTGGACTTTGTAATTTTTGGGTGGCCTCGCAACAAGTTTGCTGAACAAACGACGTAAGAAGCGAAACTGCAGATATTATGGGTCACGATATATTTGCTCTCATATGGACATGTGATTGATTTGACAAAGCTGACCCATGTATTTCTTGAGACTTGGATGCTTCTGCATCTACCTTCAAAACCGTATTCGATATCGTCATAAGAAGCGAGACTGCAGATATTATGGGTCACGATATATTTGCTCTCATATGGACATGTGATTGAGTTGACGAAGTTGACCCTTGCATTTCATGAGACTTGGATGCTTCTTCATCTACCTTCAAAACGGAATTCAATATCGTCATATAAAATGCATGGATTGTGTGTCAAAATATGCTTAACAAACGACGTAAGAAACGAGACTGCAGATATTATGGGTCACGATATATTTGCTCTCATATGGACATGTGATTGATTTGACGAAGCTGACTCTTGTATTTCATGAGACTTGGATGCTTCTGCATCTATCTTCGAGACGGAATTCTATATCGTCATATAAATTGCATGGATTGTGTGTCAAAGTTTGCTTAACAAACGAAGCGAGACAGCAGATATTAAGGGTCACGATATATATGCTCTCATATGGACATGTAATTGATTTGACAAAACTGACCCTTGTATCTCTTGAGACATGGATGCTTCTGCATCTATCTTCGAAAGGAATTTCGATATCGTCATATAATTTGCATGGGTTGTGTGTCAAAGTTTGCTGAACAAACGACGTAAAAAGCGAAACTGCAGATATTATGGGTCACGATATATTGGCTCTCATATGAACTTGTGATTGATTTGACGAAGTTAACCTTTGCATTTCATGAGACTTGGATGCTTCTGCATCTATCTTCAAGACGGCATTCGACATCGTCATATAAATTACATTGATTGTGTGTCAAAGTATGCTTAAAAAACGACGTAAGAAGCAAGACTGCAGACATTATGGGTCACGATAGATTTGATCTCATATGGACTTGTGATTGATTTGACAAAGCTGACCCTTCTATTTCTTGACACATGGATGCTTCTGCATCTATCTTCGAGACGGAATTCGATATCGTCATATAAATTGCATTGATTGTGTGTCAAAGTATGCTTAACAAACGACGTAAGAAGCGAGACTGCAGATATTATGGGTCACGATATATTTGCTCTCATATGGACATGTGATTGATTTGACGAAGTTTACCCTTGCATTTCATGAGACTTGGATGCTTCTGCATCTACTTTCAAAACGGGATTCGGTATCGTCATATAAATTGCAGTGATTGTGTGTCAAAGTATGCTTAACAAACGACGGAAGAAACAAGACTGCAGATATTATGGGTCACGATATATTTGCTCTCGTATGGGCATGTGATTGATTCGACAAAGCTGACCCATGTATTTCTTGAGACTTGGATGCTTCTACCTTCAAAGCGGACTTCAATATCGTCATATAAATTGCATGGATTGTGTGTCAAAATTTGCCTAACAAACGACGTAAGAAGCGAGACTGCAGATATTATGGGTCACGATATATTTGCTATCATACGGACATGTGATTGATTTGACAAAGCTGACCCATGTATTGTTTGAGACTTGGATGCTTCTGCATCTATCTTCGAGACGGAATTCGATATCGTCATATAAATTGCACGGATTGTGTTTCAAAGTTTGCTTAACAAACGACGTAAGAAGCGAGACTGCAGATATTATGGGTCACGATATATTTGCTCTTATATGGACTTGTGATTGATTTGACGAAGTTGACCCTTGCATTTCATGAGACTTGGATGCTTCTGCATCTATCTTCAAGACGGAATTCGATATCGTCATATAAATTGCATTGATTGTATGTCAAAGTATGCTTAAAAAACGACGTAAGAAGCAAGACTGCAGACATTATGGGTCACGATATATTTGATCTCATATGGACTTGTGATTGATTTGACAAAGCTGACCCTTGTATTTCTTGAGACATGGATGCTTCTGCATCTATATTCGAGACGGAATTCGATATCGTCATATAAATTGCATGGACTGTGTGTCAAAGTTTGCTTAACAAACGACGTAAGAAACGAGACTGTATATATTATGGGTCACGATATATTTGCTCTCATATGGACATGTGATTGATTTGAATAAGCTGACCCTTGTATTTCATGAGACTTGGATGCTTCTGCATCCATCTTCGAGACGGAATTCGATATTGTCATATAAATTGCATGGATTGTATATCAAGGTTTGCTTAACAAACGACGTAAGAAACGAGACTGTATATATTATGGGTCACGATATATTTGCTCTCATATGGACATGTGATTGATTTGACAAAGCTGACCCTTGTATTTTTTGAGACATGGATGCTTCTGCTTCTATCTTGGAAAGGGAATTCGATATCGTCATAAAAATTGCACGGATTGTGTGTCAAGGTTTGCTTAACAAACGACGTAAGAAACGAGGCTGCAGATATTATGGGTCATGATATATTTGCTCTCATATGGACATGCGATTGATTTGACAAAACTGACCCTTGTATTTCTTGAGACTTGGATGCTTTTGCATCTATCTTGGAAAGGGAATTCGATATCGTCATGTAAATTGCATTGATTTTGTGTCACAGTTTGCTTAGCAAACGACGTAAGAAGCGAGACTGCAGATATTATGGGTCACGATATATTTGCTCTCATATGGACATGTGATTGATTTGACAAAGCTGACCAATGTATTTCTTGAGACTTGGCTGCTTCTGCATCTACCTTCAAAACGGAATTCGATATCGTCATATAAATTGCATGGATTGTGTAACAAAGTTTGTTTAGCAATCGACGTAAGAAGCGAGCCCGCAGATATTATGGGCCACGATATATTTGCTCTCATATGGATATGTGATTGATTTGACAAAGCTGACCAACGTATTGTTTGAGACTTGGATGCTTCTGCATCTATCTTCGAGACGGAATTCGATATTGTCATATAAATTGCATAGATTTTGTGTCAAAGTTTGCTTAACAAACGACGTAAGAACCGACTGCAGACTGCAGATATTATGGGTCACGATATATTTGCTCTCATATGGACATGTGATTGATTTGACGAAGTTTACCCTTGCATTTCATGAGACTTGGATGCTTCTGCATCTACTTTCAAAACGGGATTCGGTATCGTCATATAAATTGCAGTGATTGTGTGTCAAAGTATGCTTAACAAACGACGGAAGAAACAAGACTGCAGATATTATGGGTCACTATATATTTGCTCTCGTATGGGCATGTGATTGATTCGACAAAGCTGACCCATGTATTTCTTGAGACTTGGATGCTTCTACCTTCAAAGCGGACTTCGATATCGTCATATAAATTGCATGGATTGTGTGTCAAAATTTGCCTAACAAACGACGTAAGAAGCGAGACTGCAGATATTATGGGTCACGATATATTTGCTATCATACGGACATGTGATTGATTTGACAAAGCTGACCCATGTATTGTTTGAGACTTGGATGCTTCTGCATCTATCTTCGAGACGGAATTCGATATCGTCATATAAATTGCACGGATTGTGTTTCAAAGTTTGCTTAACAAACGACGTAAGAAGCGAGACTGCAGATATTATGGGTCACGATATATTTGCTCTTATATGGACTTGTGATTGATTTGACGAAGTTGACCCTTGCATTTCATGAGACTTGGATGCTTCTGCATCTATCTTCAAGACGGAATTCGATATCGTCGTATAAATTGCATTGATTGTATGTCAAAGTATGCTTAAAAAACGACGTAAGAAGCAAGACTGCAGACATTATGGGTCACGATATATTTGATCTCATATGGACTTGTGATTGATTTGACAAAGCTGACCCTTGTATTTCTTGAGACATGGATGCTTCTGCATCTATATTCGAGGCGGAATTCGATATCGTCATATAAATTGCATGGACTGTGTGTCAAAGTTTGCTTAACAAACGACGTAAGAAACGAGACTGTATATATTATGGGTCACGATATATTTGCTCTCATATGGACATGTGATTGATTTGAATAAGCTGACCCTTGTATTTCATGAGACTTGGATGCTTCTGCATCTATCTTCGAGACGGAATTCGATATCGTCATATAAATTGCATGGATTGTATATCAAGGTTTGCTTAACAAACGACGTAAGAAACGAGACTGTATATATTATGGGTCACGATATATTTGCTCTCATATGGACATGTGATTGATTTGACAAAGCTGACCCTTGTATTTCTTGAGACATGGATGCTTCTGCTTCTATCTTGGAAAGGGAATTCGATATCGTCATATAAATTGCACGGATTGTGTGTCAAGGTTTGCTTAACAAACGACGTAAGGAACGAGGCTGCAGATATTATGGGTCATGATATATTTGCTCTCATATGGACATGCGATTGATTTGACAAAACTGACCCTTGTATTTCTTGAGACTTGGATGCTTTTGCATCTATCTTGGAAAGGGAATTCGATATCGTCATGTAAATTGCATTGATTTTGTGTCACAGTTTGCTTTACAAACGACGTAAGAAGCGAGACTGCAGATATTATGGGTCACGATATATTTGCTCTCATATGGATATGTGATTGATTTGACAAAGCTGACCCACGTATTGTTTGAGACTTGGATGCTTCTGCATCTATCTTCGAGACGGAATTCGATATTGTCATATAAATTGCATAGATTTTGTGTCAAAGTTTGCTTAACAAACGACGTAAGAACCGACACTGCAGATATTATGGGTCACGATATATTTGCTCTCATATGTACATGTGATTGATTTGACAAAGCTGACCCTTGTATTTCTTGAGACATGGTTGCTTCTACATCTATCTTCGAAAGGGAATTCGATATCGTCATATTAATTGCATGGATTTTGTGTCACAGTTTGCTTAACAAACGACGTAGGAAGCGAGACTGCAGATATTATGGGTCACGATATATTTGCTCTCATATGGACATGTGATTGATTCGACGAAGCTGACCCTTGTATTTCTTGAGACATGGATGCTTGTGCATCTATCTTCGAGACGGAATTCGATATCGTCATATAAATTGCATGGATTGTGTAACAAAGTTTGTTTAGCAAACGACGTAAGAAGCGAGCCTGCAGATATTATGGGCCACGATATATTTGCTCTCATATGGATATGTGATTGATTTGACAAAGCTGACCCACGTATTGTTTGAGACTTGGATGCTTCTGCATCTATCTTCGAGACGGAATTCGATATTGTCATATAAATTGCATAGATTTTGTGTCAAAGTTTGCTTAACAAACGACGTAAGAACCGACACTGCAGATATTATGGGTCACGATATATTTGCTCTCATATGTACATGTGATTGATTTGACAAAGCTGACCCTTGTATTTCTTGAGACATGGTTGCTTCTACATCTATCTTCGAAAGGGAATTCGATATCGTCATATTAATTGCATGGATTTTGTGTCACAGTTTGCTTAACAAACGACGTAGGAAGCGAGACTGCAGATATTATGGGTCACGATATATTTGCTCTCATATGGACATGTGATTGATTTGACGAAGCTGACCCTTGTATTTCTTGAGACATGGATGCTTGTGCATCTATCTTCGAGACGGAATTCGATATCGTCATATAAATTGCAGTGATTGTGTGTCAAAATATGCTTAACAAACGACGGAAGAAACAAGACTGCAGATATTATGGGTCACGATATATTTGCTTTCATATGGACATGTGATTGATTTGAAGCTGGCCCTTGTATTTCATGAGACTTGGATGCTTCTGCATCTATCTTACAAACGGAATTCGATATCGTCATATAAATTGCATGGATTGTGTGTCAAAGTTTGCTTAACAAACGACGTAAGAAACGAGACTGTATATATTATGGGTCACGATATATTTGCTCTCATATGGACATGTGATTGATTTGACGAAGCTGACCCTTGTATTTCATGAGACTTGGATGCTTCTGCATCTATCTTCGAAACGGAATTCGATATCGTCATATAAATTGCATGGGTTGTGTGTCAAAGTTTGCTTAACAAACGACGTAATAAACGAGACTGTATATATTATTGGTCACGATATATTTGCTCTCATATGGACATGTGATTGATTTGACGAAGCTGACCCTTGTATTTCATGAGACTCGGATGCTTCTGCATCTATCTTCGAAACGGAATTCGATATCGTCATATAAATTGCATGGAGTGTGTGTCAAAGTTTGCTTAACAAACGACGTAAGAAGCGAGACTGCAGATATTTTTCATGAGACTTAGATGCTTCTGCATCTGACTTCGAAAGGGAATTCAATATCGTCATATAAAATGCATGTATTATGTGTCAAAGTTTGCTTAACAAACGGGGTAAGAAACGATGCTGCAGATATTATGGGTCACGATATATTTGCTCTCGTATGGGCATGTGATTGATTTGACAAATCTGACCCATGTATTGTTTGAGACTTGGATGTTTCTGCATCTATCTTCGAGACGGAATTCGATATCGTCATATAAATTGCACGGATTGTGTGTCAAAGTTTGCTTAACAAACGACGTAGGAAGCGAAACTGCAGATATTATGGGTCAAGATATATTTCCTCTCATATGGACATGTGATTGATTTGACAAAGCTAACCCTTGTTCTTCTTGAGACATGGTTGCTTCTACATCTTTCTTCGACAGGGAATTCGATATCGTCATATTAATTGCATGTATTGTGTGTCAAAGTTTGCTTAACAAACGACGTAAGAAGCGAGACCGCAGATATTATGGGTCACGATATATTTGCTCTCATTTGGACATGTGATTTATTTGACAAAGCTGACCCATGTATTGTTTGAGACTTGGATGCTTCTGCATCTATCTTCGAGACGGAATTCGACATCGTCAAATACATTGCATGGATTTTGTGTCAGAGTTTGCTTAACAAACGACGTAAGGAGCGAGACTGCAGATATTATGGGTCACGATATATTTGCTCTCATATGGACATGTAATTGATTTGACAAAACTGGCATGGATTGTGTGTCAAAGTTTGCTGAACAAACGACGTAAGAAGCGAGACTGCAGATATTATGGGTCACGATATATTTGATCTCATATGAACATGTGATTGATTTCACTAAGTTGGCCCTTGTATTTCATGAGACTTGGATGCTTCTGCATCTATCTTCGAAACGGGATTCGATATCGTCATATAAATTGCATTGATTGTGTGTCAAAGTATGCTTAACAGACGACGTAAGAAGCGAGACTGCAGATATTATGGGTCACGATATATTTGCTCTCGTATGGGCATGTGATTGATTCGACAAAGCTGACCCATGTATTTCTTGAGACTTGGATGCTTCTACCTTCAAAGCGGACTTCAATATCGTCATATAAATTGCATGGATTGTGTGTCAAAATTTGCCTAACAAACGACGTAGGAAGCGAGACTGCAGATATTATGGGTCACGATATATTTGCTCTCATATGGACATGTGATTGATTTGACGAAGTTTACCCTTGCATTTCATGAGACTTGGATGCTTCTGCATCTACTTTCAAAACGGGATTCGGTATCGTCATATAAATTGCAGTGATTGTGTGTCAAAGTATGCTTAACAAACGACGGAAGAAACAAGACTGCAGATATTATGGGTCACGATATATTTGCTCTCGTATGGGCATGTGATTGATTCGACAAAGCTGACCCATGTATTTCTTGAGACTTGGATGCTTCTACCTTCAAAGCGGACTTCAATATCGTCATATAAATTGCATGGATTGTGTGTCAAAATTTGCCTAACAAACGACGTAAGAAGCGAGACTGCAGATATTATGGGTCACGATATATTTGCTATCATACGGACATGTGATTGATTTGACAAAGCTGACCAATGTATTGTTTGAGACTTGGATGCTTCTGCATCTATCTTCGAGACGGAATTCGATATCGTCATATAAATTGCACGGATTGTGTTTCAAAGTTTGCTTAACAAACGACGTAAGAAGCGAGACTGCAGATATTATGGGTCACGATATATTTGCTCTTATATGGACTTGTGATTGATTTGACGAAGTTGACCCTTGCATTTCATGAGACTTGGATGCTTCTGCATCTATCTTCAAGACGGAATTCGATATCGTCATATAAATTGCATTGATTGTATGTCAAAGTATGCTTAAAAAACGACGTAAGAAGCAAGACTGCAGACATTATGGGCCACGATATATTTGATCTCATATGGACTTGTGATTGATTTGACAAAGCTGACCCTTGTATTTCTTGAGACATGGATGCTTCTGCATCTATATTCGAGACGGAATTCGATATCGTCATATAAATTGCATGGACTGTGTGTCAAAGTTTGCTTAACAAACGACGTAAGAAACGAGACTGTATATATTATGGGTCACGATATATTTGCTCTCATATGGACATGTGATTGATTTGAATAAGCTGACCCTTGTATTTCATGAGACTTGGATGCTTCTGCATCCATCTTCGAGACGGAATTCGATATTGTCATATAAATTGCATGGATTGTATATCAAGGTTTGCTTAACAAACGACGTAAGAAACGAGACTGTATATATTATGGGTCACGATATATTTGCTCTCATATGGACATGTGATTGATTTGACAAAGCTGACCCATGTATTTTTTGAGACATGGATGCTTCTGCTTCTATCTTGGAAAGGGAATTCGATATCGTCATAAAAATTGCACGGATTGTGTGTCAAGGTTTGCTTAACAAACGACGTAAGAAACGAGGCTGCAGATATTATGGGTCATGATATATTTGCTCTCATATGGACATGCGATTGATTTGACAAAACTGACCCTTGTATTTCTTGAGACTTGGATGCTTTTGCATCTATCTTGGAAAGGGAATTCGATATCGTCATGTAAATTGCATTGATTTTGTGTCACAGTTTGCTTAGCAAACGACGTAAGAAGCGAGACTGCAGATATTATGGGTCACGATATATTTGCTCTCATATGGACATGTGATTGATTTGACAAAGCTGACCAATGTATTTCTTGAGACTTGGCTGCTTCTGCATCTACCTTCAAAACGGAATTCGATATCGTCATATAAATTGCATGGATTGTGTAACAAAGTTTGTTTAGCAAGCGACGTAAGAAGCGAGCCCGCAGATATTATGGGCCACGATATATTTGCTCTCATATGGATATGTGATTGATTTGACAAAGCTGACCAACGTATTGTTTGAGACTTGGATGCTTCTGCATCTATCTTCGAGACGGAATTCGATATTGTCATATAAATTGCATAGATTTTGTGTCAAAGTTTGCTTAACAAACGACGTAAGAACCGACTGCAGACTGCAGATATTATGGGTCACGATATATTTGCTCTCATATGGACATGTGATTGATTTGACGAAGTTTACCCTTGCATTTCATGAGACTTGGATGCTTCTGCATCTACTTTCAAAACGGGATTCGGTATCGTCATATAAATTGCAGTGATTGTGTGTCAAAGTATGCTTAACAAACGACGGAAGAAACAAGACTGCAGATATTATGGGTCACTATATATTTGCTCTCGTATGGGCATGTGATTGATTCGACAAAGCTGACCCATGTATTTCTTGAGACTTGGATGCTTCTACCTTCAAAGCGGACTTCGATATCGTCATATAGATTGCATGGATTGTGTGTCAAAATTTGCCTAACAAACGACGTAAGAAGCGAGACTGCAGATATTATGGGTCACGATATATTTGCTATCATACGGACATGTGATTGATTTGACAAAGCTGACCCATGTATTGTTTGAGACTTGGATGCTTCTGCATCTATCTTCGAGACGGAATTCGATATCGTCATATAAATTGCACGGATTGTGTTTCAAAGTTTGCTTAACAAACGACGTAAGAAGCGAGACTGCAGATATTATGGGTCACGATATATTTGCTCTTATATGGACTTGTGATTGATTTGACGAAGTTGACCCTTGCATTTCATGAGACTTGGATGCTTCTGCATCTATCTTCAAGACGGAATTCGATATCGTCATATAAATTGCATTGATTGTATGTCAAAGTATGCTTAAAAAACGACGTAAGAAGCAAGACTGCAGACATTATGGGTCACGATATATTTGATCTCATATGGACTTGTGATTGATTTGACAAAGCTGACCCTTGTATTTCTTGAGACATGGATGCTTCTGCATCTATATTCGAGACGGAATTCGATATCGTCATATAAATTGCATGGACTGTGTGTCAAAGTTTGCTTAACAAACGACGTAAGAAACGAGACTGTATATATTATGGGTCACGATATATTTGCTCTCATATGGACATGTGATTGATTTGAATAAGCTGACCCTTGTATTTCATGAGACTTGGATGCTTCTGCATCTATCTTCGAGACGGAATTCGATATCGTCATATAAATTGCATGGATTTTGTGTCACAGTTTGCTTAACAAACGACGTAGGAAGCGAGACTGCAGATATTATGGGTCACGATATATTTGCTCTCATATGGACATGTGATTGATTCGACGAAGCTGACCCTTGTATTTCTTGAGACATGGATGCTTGTGCATCTATCTTCGAGACGGAATTCGATATCGTCATATAAATTGCATGGATTGTGTAACAAAGTTTGTTTAACAAACGACGTAAGAAGCGAGCCTGCAGATATTATGGGCCACGATATATTTGCTCTCATATGGATATGTGATTGATTTGACAAAGCTGACCCACGTATTGTTTGAGACTTGGATGCTTCTGCATCTATCTTCGAGACGGAATTCGATATTGTCATATAAATTGCATAGATTTTGTGTCAAAGTTTGCTTAACAAACGACGTAAGAACCGACACTGCAGATATTATGGGTCACGATATATTTGTTCTCATATGTACATGTGATTGATTTGACAAAGCTGACCCTTGTATTTCTTGAGACATGGTTGCTTCTACATCTATCTTCGAAAGGGAATTCGATATCGTCATATTAATTGCATGGATTTTGTGTCACAGTTTGCTTAACAAACGACGTAGGAAGCGAGACTGCAGATATTATGGGTCACGATATATTTGCTCTCATATGGACATGTGATTGATTTGACGAAGCTGACCCTTGTATTTCTTGAGACATGGATGCTTGTGCATCTATCTTCGAGACGGAATTCGATATCGTCATATAAATTGCAGTGATTGTGTGTCAAAATATGCTTAACAAACGACGGAAGAAACAAGACTGCAGATATTATGGGTCACGATATATTTGCTTTCATATCGACATGTGATTGATTTGAAGCTGGCCCTTGTATTTCATGAGACTTGGATGCTTCTGCATCTATCTTACAAACGGAATTCGATATCGTCATATAAATTGCATGGATTGTGTGTCAAAGTTTGCTTAACAAACGACGTAAGAAACGAGACTGTATATATTATGGGTCACGATATATTTGCTCTCATATGGACATGTGATTGATTTGACGAAGCTGACCCTTGTATTTCATGAGACTTGGATGCTTCTGCATCTATCTTCGAAACGGAATTCGATATCGTCATATAAATTGCATGGGTTGTGTGTCAAAGTTTGCTTAACAAACGACGTAATAAACGAGACTGTATATATTATTGGTCACGATATATTTGCTCTCATATGGACATGTGATTGATTTGACGAAGCTGACCCTTGTATTTCATGAGACTTGGATGCTTCTGCATCTATCTTCGAAACGGAATTCGATATCGTCATATAAATTGCATGGAGTGTGTGTCAAAGTTTGCTTAACAAACGACGTAAGAAGCGAGACTGCAGATATTTTTCATGAGACTTAGATGCTTCTGCATCTGACTTCGAAAGGGAATTCAATATCGTCATATAAAATGCATGTATTATGTGTCAAAGTTTGCTTAACAAACGGGGTAAGAAACGATGCTGCAGATATTATGGGTCACGATATATTTGCTCTCGTATGGGCATGTGATTGATTTGACAAATCTGACCCATGTATTGTTTGAGACTTGGATGTTTCTGCATCTATCTTCGAGACGGAATTCGATATCGTCATATAAATTGCACGGATTGTGTGTCAAAGTTTGCTTAACAAACGACGTAGGAAGCGAAACTGCAGATATTATGGGTCAAGATATATTTCCTCTCATATGGACATGTGATTGATTTGACAAAGCTAACCCTTGTACTTCTTGAGACATGGTTGCTTCTACATCTTTCTTCGACAGGGAATTCGATATCGTCATATTAATTGCATGTATTGTGTGTCAAAGTTTGCTTAACAAACGACGTAAGAAGCGAGACCGCAGATATTATGGGTCACGATATATTTGCTCTCATTTGGACATGTGATTTATTTGACAAACCTGACCCATGTATTGTTTGAGACTTGGATGCTTCTGCATCTATCTTCGAGACGGAATTCGACATCGTCAAATACATTGCATGGATTTTGTGTCAGAGTTTGCTTAACAAACGACGTAAGGAGCGAGACTGCAGATATTATGGGTCACGATATATTTGCTCTCATATGGACATGTAATTGATTTGACAAAACTGGCATGGATTGTGTGTCAAAGTTTGCTGAACAAACGACGTAAGAAGCGAGACTGCAGATATTATGGGTCACGATATATTTGATCTCATATGAACATGTGATTGATTTCACTAAGTTGGCCCTTGTATTTCATGAGACTTGGATGCTTCTGCATCTATCTTCGAAACGGGATTCGATATCGTCATATAAATTGCATTGATTGTGTGTCAAAGTATGCTTAACACACGACGTAAGAAGCGAGACTGCAGATATTATGGGTCACGATATATTTGCTCTCATATGGACATGTGATTGATTTGACGAAGTTGACCCTTGCATTTCATGAGACTTGGATGCTTCTGCATCTACCTTCAAAACGGAATTCAATATCGTCATATAAAATGCATGGATTGTGTGTCAAAGTATGCTTAACAAACGACGTAAGAAACGAGACTGTATATATTATGGGTCACGATATATTTGCTCTCATATGGACATGTGATTGATTTGACGAAGCTGACTCTTGTATTTCATGAGACATGGATGCTTCTGCATCTATCTTCGAAACGGAATTCGATATCGTCATATAAATTGCATTGATTGTGTGCCAAAGTATGCTTAACAAACGACGTAAGAAGCGAGACTGCAGATATTATGGGTCACGATATATTTGATCTCATATGGACATGTGATTGATTTGACAAAGCTGACCCATGTATTTCTTGAGACATGGATGCTTCTGCATCTATCTTCGAGACGGAATTCAATATCGTCATATAAAATGCATGGATTCTGTGTCAAAGTATGCTTAACAAACGACGTAAGAAACGAGACTGTATATATTATTGGTCACTTTGAAGCATTGTGGCGTTTTTTTATTGGGATAGCGTTTGCAATTTTGTTTTTTCAAAATAGTCTGGCTTAATCCCATTGTTGTTGTTTTAATATTTTAAAACAACTATTTTATTAGTGGAAAAGATTTGGCATTGTTCGCCAAGGGGTAAGGCAGGGAATACTATAGTTTCGATCCACGCCACTGGATCTCATCAGTTCCCTTGTTTCTTGTTTGTGGATATTCTCCACCGAAGTTATTTTTCAATAACTTCTTCAACAAGAAACTGTTTATACCCAAACATCAATCGTCAGCTCGAAGTATAAAGGTAAGCAAAGAAAAAAGTTCAATGAGAAGTTTTTCCTTGGCAACCTCATACAACTCTGACGAAAGTGTCTGCGAAAACAATTCAAACCTCTTCCACTTGTGTGTGTCGTCAAATTTCGACGAATGCACACACCAAAATTTGGTTGGTCTGCTTTATAGCAAAAACAACACACGTCGTGCCAGTGTCTTCAATTTGAAGCATTGTGGCGTTTTTTTATTGGGATAGCGTTTGCAATTTTGTTTTTTCAAAATAGTCTGGCTTAATCCCATTGTTGTTGTTTTAATATTTTAAAACAACTATTTTATTAGTGGAAAAGATTTGGCATTGTTCGCCAAGGGGTAAGGCAGGCGAACAATGCCAAATCTTTTCCACTAATAAAATAGTTGTTTTAAAATATTAAAACAACAACAATGGGATTAAGCCAGACTATTTTGAAAAAACATTATTGGTCACGATATATTTGCTCTCATATGGACATGTGATTGATTTGACGAAGCTGACCCTTGTATTTCATGAGACTTGGATGCTTCTGCATCTATCTTCGAAACGGAACTCGATATCGTCATATAAATTACATAGATTGTGTGTCAAAGTTTGCTTAACAAACGACGTAAGAAACGAGAATTGAGATATTATGGGTCACGATATATTTGCTTTCATATGGACATGTGATTGATTTGACAAAGCTGACCCTTGTATTTCTTGAGACTTGGATGCTTCTGCATCTACCTTCAAAACGGAATTCGATATCGTCATATAAATTGCAGGGATTGTGTGTCAAAGTATGCTTAACAAACGACGGAAGAAACAAGACTGCAGATATTATGGGTCACGATATATTTGCTCTCGTATGGGCATGTGATTGATTTGACAAAGCTGACCCATGTATTTCTTGAGATTTGGATGCTTCTGCATCTACCTTCAAAACGGAATTCGATATCGTCACATAAATTGCATGGATTGTGAGTCAAAATTTTCTTAACAAACGACGTAAGAAGCGAGACTGCAGATATTATGGGTCACGATATATTTGTTCTCGTATGGGCATGTGATTGATTTGACGAAGCTGACCCTTGTATTTCATGAGACTTGGATGCTTCTGCATCTATCTTCGAAAGGGAATTCAATATCGTCATATAAATTACATAGATTGTGTGTCAAAGTTTGCTTAACAATCGGGGTAAGAAACGAGGCTGCAGATATTATGGGTCACGATATATTTGCTCTCGTATGGGCATGTGATTGGTTTGACAAAGCTGACCCTTGTATTTCTTGAGACATGGATGCTTCTGCATCTATCTTCGAGACGAAATCCGATATCGTCATATAAATTGCATTGATTGTGTGTAAAAGTATGCTCAGCAAACGACGTAGAAAGTGAAACTGCAGATATTATGGGTCACGATATATTTGATCTCATATGGACATGTGATTGATTTGACAAAGCTGACCCATGTATTTCTTGAGATTTGGATGTTTCTGCATCTGACTTCGAAACGGAATTCGATATCGTCATATAAATTGCATTGATTGTTTGTCAAAGTTTGCTTAACAAACGACGTAAGAAACGAGATTGGAGATAATATGGGTCACGATATACTTGCTCTCATATGGACATGTGATTGATTTGACAAAGCTGACCCATGTATTGTTTGAGACTTGGATGCTTCTGTATCTATCTTCGAGACGGAATTCGATATCGTCATATAAATTGCATGGATTGTTTGTCAAAGTTTGCTTAACAACGACGTAAGAAACGAGACTGGAGATATTATGGGTCACGATATACTTGCTCTCATATGGACATGTGATTGATTTGACAAAGCTGACCTTTGTATTTCATGAGACTTGGATGCTTCTGCATCTATCTTCGAGACGGAATTCGATATCGTCATATAAATTGCATTGATTGTGTGTCAAAGTATGCTTAACAAACGGCGTAAGAAGCGTGACTGCAGATATTATGGATCACGATATATTTGCTCTCATATGGACATGTGATTGATTTGACGAAGTTGACCCTTGCATTTCATGAGACATGGATGCTTCTACATCTACCTTCAAAACGGAATTTGATATCGTCATATACATTGCAGGGATTGTGTGTCAAAGTATGCTTAACAAACGACGGAGGAAACAAGACTGCAGATATTATGGGTCACGATATATTTGCTCTCAAATGGAAATGTGATTGATTTGACAAAGCTGACCCTTGTATTTCTTGAGACATGGTTGCTTCTACATCTATCTTCGAAAGGGAATTCCATATCGTCATATTAATTGCATGGATTTTGTATCACAGTTTGCTTAACAAACGACGTAGGAAGTGAGACTGCAGATATTATGGGTCACGATATATTTGCTCTCATATGGACATGTGATTGATTTGACGAAGCTGACCCTTGTATTTCATGGGACTTGGATGCTTCTGCATCTCTCTTCGAAACGGAATTCGATATCGTCATATAAATTGCATGGATTATGTGTCAAAGTTTGCTGAACAAACGACGTAAGAAGCGAAACTGCAGATATTATGGGTCACGATATATTTGATCTCATATGGACATGTGATTGATTTGACAAAGCTGACCCATGTATTTCTTGAGACATGGATGCTTCTGCATCTATCTTCGAGACGGAATTCAATATCGTCATATAAAATGCATGGATTGCGTGTCAAAGTATGCTTAACAAACGACGTAAGAAACGAGACTGTATATATTATGGGGCACGATATATTTGCTCTCATATGGACATGTGATTGAGTTGACGAAGCTGACCCTTGTATTTCATGAGACTTGGATGCTTCTGCATCTATCTTCGAAACGGAACTCGATATCGTCATATAAATTACATAGATTGTGTGTCAAAGTTTGCCTAACAAACGACGTAAGAAACGAGACTGGAGATATTATGGGTCACGATATATTTACTCTCGTATGGGCATGTGATTGATATGACAAAGCTGACCCATGTATTTCTTGAGACTTGGGTGCTTCTGCATCTATCTTCGAAATGGAATTCGATATCGTCATATAAATTGCATGGATTGTGTGTCAAAATTTGCTTAAAAAACGACGTAAGAAGCGAGACTGCAGATATTATGGGTCACGATATATTTGCTCTCATATGGACATGTGATTGATTTGACGAAGTTGACCCTTGCATTTCATGAGACATGGATGCTTCTGCATCTACCTTCAAAACGGAATTCGATATCGTCATATACATTGCAGGGATTGTGTGTCAAAGTATGCTTAACAAACGACGGAAGAAACAAGACTGCAGATATTATGGGTCACGATATATTTGCTCTCATATGGACATGTGATTGATTTGACAAAGCTGACCCTTGTATTTCTTGAGACATGGTTGCTTCTACATCTATCTTCGAAAGGGAATTCCATATCGTCATATTAATTGCATGGATTTTGTATCACAGTTTGCTTAACAAACGACGTAGGAAGTGAGACTGCAGATATTATGGGTCACGATATATTTGCTCTCATATGGACATGTGATTGATTTGACGAAGCTGACCCTTGTATTTCATGGGACTTGGATGCTTCTGCATCTCTCTTCGAAAGGGAATTCGATATCGTCATATAAATTGCATGGATTGTGTGTCAAAGTTTGCTGAACAAACGACGTAAGAAGCGAAACTGCAGATATTATGGGTCACGATATATTTGATCTCATATGGACATGTGATTGATTTGACAAAGCTGACCCATGTATTTCTTGAAACATGGATGCTTCTGCATCTATCTTCGAGACGGAATTCAATATCGTCATATAAAATGCATGGATTGCGTGTCAAAGTATGCTTAACAAACGACGTAAGAAACGAGACTGTATATATTATGGGGCACGATATATTTGCTCTCATATGGACATGTGATTGAGTTGACGAAGCTGACCCTTGTATTTCATGAGACTTGGATGCTTCTGCATCTATCTTCGAAACGGAACTCGATATCGTCATATAAATTACATAGATTGTGTGTCAAAGTTTGCCTAACAAACGACGTAAGAAACGAGACTGGAGATATTATGGGTCACGATATATTTGCTCTCATATGGACATGTGATTGATTTGACAAAGCTGACCCATGTACTGTTTGAGACTTTGATGCTTCTGCATCTATCTTCGAGACGGAATTCGATATCGTCATATAAAATGCATGGATTGTATGCCTAGCAAACGACGTAGGAAGCGAAACTGCAGATATTATGTGTCACGATATATTTGATCTCATATGGACATGTGATTGATTTGACAAAGCTGACCCGTGTATTTCTTGAGACTTGGATGCTTCTGCATGTGACTTCGAAACGGAATTCGATATCGTCATATAAATTGCATTGATTGTGTGTTAAAGTTTGCTTAACAAACGACGGAAGAAACAAGACTGCAGATATTATGGGTCACGATATATTTGCTCTCGTATGGGCATGTGATTGATTTGACAAAGCTGACCCATGTATTTCTTGAGACTTGGATGCTTCTGCATCTACCTTCAAAACGGAATTCGATATCGTCACATAAATTGCATGGATTGTGAGTCAAAATTTTCTTAACAAACGACGTAAGAAGCGAGACTGCAGATATTATGGGTCACGATATATTTGTTCTCGTATGGGCATGTGATTGATTTGACGAAGCTGACCCTTGTATTTCATGAGACTTGGATGCTTCTGCATCTATCTTCGAAAGGGAATTCAATATCGTCATATAAATTACATATATTGTGTGTCAAAGTTTGCTTAACAATTGGGGTAAGAAACGAGGCTGCAGATATTATGGGTCACGATATATTTGCTCTCGTATGGGCATGTGATTGATTTGACAAAGCTGACCCTTGTATTTCTTGAGACATGGATGCTTCTGCATCTATCTTCGAGACGGAATCCGATATCGTCATATAAAATGCATGGATTTTATGCTTAGCAAACGACGTAGGAAGCGAAACTGCAGATATTATGGGTCACGATATATTTGCTCTCATATGGACATGTGATTGATTTGACAAAGCTGACCTTTGTATTTCATGAGACTTGGATGCTTCTGCATCTATCTTCGAGACGGAATTCGATATCGTCATATAAATTGCATTGATTGTGTGTCAAAGTATGCTTAACAAGCGACGTAAGAAGCGAGACTGCAGATATTATGGGTCACGATATATTTGCTCTCATATGGACATGTGATTGATTTGACGAAGTTGACCCTTGCATTTCATGAGACTTGGATGCTTCTGCATCTACCTTCAAAACGGAATTCGATATCGTCATATACATTGCAGGGATTGTGTGTCAAAGCATGCTTAACAAACGACGGAAGAAACAAGACTGCAGATATTATGGGTCACGATATATTTGCTCTCATATGGACATGTGATTGATTTGACAAAGCTGACCCTTGTATTTCTTGAGACATGGTTGCTTCTACATCTATCTTCGAAAGGGAATTCCATATCGTCATATTAATTGCATGGATTTTGTATCACAGTTTGCTTAACAAACGACGTAGGAAGTGAGACTGCAGATACTATGGGTCACGATATATTTGCTCTCATATGGACATGTGATTGATTTGACGAAGCTGACCCTTGTATTTCATGAGACTTGGATGCTTCTGCATCTATCTTCGAAAGGGAATTCGATATCGTCATATAAATTGCATGGATTGTGTGTCAAAGTTTGATGAACAAACGACGTAAGAAGCGAAACTGCAGATATTATGGGTCACGATATATTTGATCTCATATGGACATGTGATTGATTTGACAAAGCTGACCCATGTATTTCTTGAGACATGGATGCTTCTGCATCTATCTTCGAGACGGAATTCAATATCGTCATATAAAATGCATGGATTGCGTGTCAAAGTATGCTTAAAAAACGACGTAAGAAACGAGACTGTATATATTATGGGTCACGATATACATATTTGCTCTCATATGGACATGTGATTGAGTTGACGAAGCTGACCCTTGTATTTCATGAGACTTGGATGCTTCTGCATCTATCTTCGAAACGGAACTCGATATCGTCATATAAATTACATAGATTGTGTGTCAAAGTTTGCCTAACAAACGACGTAAGAAACGAGACTGGAGATATTATGGGTCACGATATATTTGCTCTCGTATGGGCATGTGATTGATATGACAAAGCTGACCCATGTATTTCTTGAGACTTGGATGCTTCTGCATCTATCTTCGAAATGGAATTCGATATCGTCATATAAATTGCATGGATTGTGTGTCAAAATTTGCTTAAAAAACGACGTAAGAAGCGAGACTGTAGATATTATGGGTCACGATATATTTGCTCTCATATGGCCATGTGATTGATTTGACAAAGCTGACCCATGTATTGTTTGAGACTTGGATGCTTCTGCATCTATCTTCGAGACGGAATTCGATATCGTCATATAAAATGCATGGATTGTATGCTTAGCAAACGACGTAGGAAGCGAAACTGCAGATATTATGGGTCACTATATATTTGATCTCATATGAACATGTGATTGATTTGACAAAGCTGACCCATGTATTTCTTGAGACTTGGATGCTTCTGCATCTGACTTCGAAACGGAATTCGATATCGTCATATAAATTGCATTGATTGTGTGTTAAAGTTTGCTTAACAAACGACGGAAGAAACAAGACTGCAGATATTATGGGTCACGATATATTTGCTCTCGTATGGGCATGTGATTGATTTGACAAAGCTGACCCATGTAATTCTTGAGACTTGGATGCTTCTGCATCTACCTTCAAAACGGAATTCGATATCGTCACATAACTTGCATGGATTGTGAGTCAAAATTTTCTTAACAAACGACGTAAGAAGCGAGACTGCAGATATTATGGGTCACGATATATTTGTTCTCGTATGGGCATGTGATTGATTTGACGAAGCTGACCCTTGTATTTCATGAGACTTCGATGCTTCTGCATCTATCTTCGAAAGGGAATTCAATATCGTCATATAAATTACATAGATTGTGTGTCAAAGTTTGCTTAACAATCGGGGTAAGAAACGAGGCTGCAGATATTATGGGTCACGATATATTTGCTCTCGTATGGGCATGTGATTGATTTGACAAAGCTGACCCTTGTATTTCTCGAGACATGGATGCTTCTGCATCTATCTTCGAGACGGAATCCGATATCGTCATATAAATTGCATTGATTGTGTGTAAAAGTATGCTTAGCAAACGACGTAGGAAGCCAAACTGCAGATATTATGGGTCACGATATATTTGATCTCATATGGACATGTGATTGATTTGACAAAGCTGACCCATGTATTTCTTGAGACTTGGATGCTTCTGCATCTGACTCCGAAACGGAATTCGATATCGTCATATAAATTGCATTGATTGTGTGTTAAAGTTTGCTTAACAAACGACGGAAGAAACAAGACTGCAGATATTATGGGTCACGATATATTTGCTCTCATATGGACATGTGATTGATTTGACAAAGCTGACCCATGTATTGTTTAAGACTTGGATGCTTCTGTATCTATCTTCGAGACGGAATTCGATATCGTCATATAAATTGCATGGATTGTTAGTCAAAGTTTGCTTAACAAAAGACGTAAGAAACGAGACTGGAGATATTATGGGTCACGATATACTTGCTCTCATATGGACATGTGATTGATTTGACAAAGCTGACCTTTGTATTTCATGAGACTTGGATGCTTCTGCATCTATCTTCGAGACGGAATTCGATATCGTCATATAAATTGCATTGATTGTGTGTCAAAGTATGCTTAACAAACGACGTAAGAAGCGAGACTGCAGATATTATGGGTCACGATATATTTGCTCTCATATGGACATGTGATTGATTTGACGAAGTTGACCCTTGCATTTCATGAGACTTGGATGCTTCTGCATCTACCTTCAAAACGGAATTCGATATCGTCATATACATTGCAGGGATTGTGTGTCAAAGTATGCTTAACAAACGACGGATGAAACAAGACTGCAGATATTATGGGTCACGATATATTTGCTCTCATATGGACATGTGATTGATTTAACAAAGCTGACCCTTGTATTTCTTGAGACATGGTTGCTTCTACATCTATTTTCGAAAGGGAATTCCATATCGTCATATTAATTGCATGGATTTTGTATCACAGTTTGCTTAACAAACGACGTAGGAAGTGAGACTGCAGATATTATGGGTCACGATATATTTGCTCTCATATGGACATGTGATTGATTTGACGAAGCTGACCCTTGTATTTCATGAGACTTGGATGCTTTTGCATATATCTTCGAAAGAAAATTCGATATCGTCATATAAATTGCATGGATTGTGTGTCAAAGTTTGCTGAACAAACGACGTAAGAAGCGAAACTGCAGATATTATGGGTCACGATATATTTGATCTCATATGGACATGTGATTGATTTGACAAAGCTGACCCATGTATTTCTTGAGACATGGATGCTTCTGCATCTATCTTCGAGACGGAATTCAATATCGTCATATAAAATGCATGGATTGCGTGTTAAAGTGTGCTTAACAAACGACGTAAGAAACGAGACTGTATATATTATGGGGCACGATATATTTGCTCTCATATGGACATGTGATTGAGTTGACGAAGCTGACCCTTGTATTTCATGAGACTTGGATGCTTCTGCATCTATCTTCGAAACGGAACTCGATATCGTCATATAAATTACATAGATTGTGTGTCAAAGTTTGCCTAACAAACGACGTAAGAAACGAGACTGGAGATATTATGGGTCACGATATATTTGCTCTCGTATGGGCATGTGATTGATATGACAAAGCTGACTCATGTATTTCTTGAGACTTGGATGCTTCTGCATCTATCTTCGAAATGGAATTCGATATCGTCATATAAATTGCATGGATTGTGTGTCAAAATTTGCTTAAAAAACGACGTAAGAAGCGAGACTGCAGATATTATTGGTCACGATATATTTGCTCTCATATGGACATGTGATTGATTTGACAAAGCTGACCCATGTATTGTTTGAGGCTTGGATGCTTCTGCATCTGTCTTCGAGACGGAATTCGATATCGTGATATAAAATGCATGGATGGTGTGTCAAAGTATGCTTAACAATCGACGTAAGAAACGAGACTGTATATATTATGGGTCACGATATATTTGCTGTCATATGGACATGTGATTGATTTGACGAAGCTGACCTTTGTATTTCATGAGACTTGGATGCTTCTGCATCTATCTTCGAAAGGAAATTCAATATCGTCATATAAAATACATAGATTGTGTGCCAAAGTTTGCTGAACAAACGACGTAAGAAGCGAAACTGCAGATATCATGGGTCACGATATATTTGCTCTCATATGGACATGTGATTGATTTGACAAAGCTGACCCTTGTATTTCTTGAGACATGGATGCTTCTGCTCTATCTTGGAAAGGGAATTCGATATCGTCATATAAATTGCATGGATTGTGTGTCAAAGTATGCTTAACAAACGACGTAAGAAGCGAGACCGCAGATATTATGGGTCACGATATATTTGATCTCATATGGACATGTGATTGATTTGACGAAGTTGACCCTTGCATTTCATGAGACTTGGTTGCTTCTGCATGTACCTTCAAAACGGAATTCGATATCGTCATATAAATTGCATGGAGTTTGTGTCAAAGTTTGCTTAACAAACGACGTAAGAAGCGAGACTGCATATATTATGGGTCACGATATATTTGCTCTCATATGGACATGTGATTGATTTGACAAAGCTGACCCATGTATTTCTTGAGACTTGGATGCTTCTGCATCTACCTTCAAAACGGAATTCGATATCGTCATATAAATTGCATGGATTGTGTGCCAAAGTTTGCTTTACAAACGACGTAAGAAGCGAGACGGCAGATATTATCGGTCACGATATAGTTGCTCTCATATGGACATGTAATTGATTTGACGAAGCTGACCCTTGTATTTCATGAGACTTGGATGCTTCTGCATCTATCTTCGAGACGGAATTCTATATCGTCATATAAATTGCATGGATTGTGTGTCAAAGTTTGCTTAACAAACAACGTAAGAAACGAGACTGGAGATATTATGGGTCACGATATACTTGCTCTCATATGGACATGTGATTGATTTGACAAAGCTGACCTTTGTATTTCATGAGACTTGGATGCTTCTGCATCTATCTTCGAGACGGAATTCGATATCGTCATATAAATTGCATTGATTGTGTGTCAAAGTATACTTAACAAACGACGTAAGAAGCGAGACTGCAGATATTATGGGTCACGATATATTTGCTCTCATATGGACATGTGATGGATTTGACGAAGTTGACCCTTGCATTTCATGAGACTTGGATGCTTCTGCATCTACCTTCAAAACGGAATTCGATATCGTCATATACTTTGCAGGGATTGTGTGTCAAAGTATGCTTAACAAACGACGGATGAAACAAGACTGCAGATATTATGGGTCACGATATATTTGCTCTCATATGGACATGTGATTGATTTGACAAAGCTGACCCTTGTATTTCTTGAGACATGGTTGCTTCTACATCTATCTTCGAAAGGGAATTCCATATCGTCATATTAATTGCATGGATTTTGTATCACAGTTTTCTTAACAAACGACGTAGGAAGTGAGACTGCAGATATTATGGGTCACGATATGTTTGCTCTCATATGGACATGTGATTGATTTGACGAAGCTGACCCTTGTATTTCATGAGACTTGGATGCTTTTGCATCTATCTTCGAAAGGGAATTCGATATCGTCATATAAATTGCATGGATTGTGTGTCAAAGTTTGCTGAACAAACGACGTAAGAAGCGAGACCGCAGATATTATGGGTCACGATATATTTGATCTCATATGGACATGTGATTGATTTGACGAAGTTGACCCTTGCATTTCATGAGACTTGGTTGCTTCTGCATCTACCTTCAAAACGGAATTCGATATCGTCATACAAATTGCATGGATTGTGTGTCAAAGTTTGCTTAACAAACGACATAAGAAGCGAGACTGCATATATTATGGGTCACGATATATTTGCTCTCATATGGACATGTGATTGATTTGACAAAGCTGACCCATGTATTTCTTGAGACTTGGATGCTTCTGCATCTACCTTCAAAACGGAATTCGATATCGTCATATAAATTGCATGGATTGTGTGCCAAAGTTTGCTTAACAAACGACGTAAGAAGCGAGACTGCAGATATTATCGGTCACGATATATTTGCTCTCATATGGACATGTGATTGATTTGACGAGGCTGACCCTTGTATTTCATGAGACTTGGATGCTTCTGCATCTATCTTCGAGACGGAGTTCGATATCGTCATATAAATTGCACGGATTGTGTGTCAAAGTTTGCTTAACAAACAACGTAAGAAGCGAGACTGCAGATATTATGGGTCACGATATATTTGCTCTCATATGGGCATATGATTGATTTGACAAATCTGACCCATGAATTTCTTGAGACTTGGATGCTTCTGCATCTACCTTCAAAACGGAATTCGATATCGTCATATAAATTGCATGGATTGTGTGTCAAAGTTTGCTTAGCAAACGACGTAAGAAGCGAGACTGCAGATATTATGGGTCACGATATATTTGCTCTCATATGGACATGTGATTGATTGACAAAGCTGACCCTTGTATTTTTTGAGACATAGGTGCTTCTGCATCTATCTTCGAAACGGAATTCGATATCGTCATATAAATTGCATGGATTGTGTGTCAAAGTTTGCTTAACAAACGACGTAAGAAACGAGAATGGAGATATTATGGGTCACGATATATTTGCTCTCATATGGACATGTGATTGATTTGACAAAGCTGACCCTTGTATTTCATGAGACTTGGATGCTTCTGCATCTATCTTCGAGACGGAATTAGATATCGTCATATAAATTGCACGGATGGTGTGTTAAAGTTTGCTTAACAAACAACGTAAGAAGCGAGACTGCACATATTTTGGGTCACGATATATTTGCTCTCATATGGGCATATGATTGATTTGACAAATCTGACCTATGAATTTCTTGAGACTTGGATGCTTCTGCATCTACCTTCAAAACGGAATTCGATATCGTCATATAAATTGCATGGATTGTGTGTCAAAGTTTGCTTAGCAAACGACGTAAGAAGCGAGACTGCAGATATTATGGGTCACGATATATTTGCTCTCATATGGACATGTGATTGATTTGACAAAGCTGACCCTTGTATTTCTTGAGACTTGGATGCTTCTGCATCTACCTTCAAAACGGAATTCGATTTCGTCGTATAAAATGCAGAGATTGTGTGTCGCAGTTTGCTTAACAAACGACGTAGGAAGTGAGACTGCAGATATTATGGGTCACGATATATTTGCTCTCATATGGACATGTGATTGATTTGACAAAGCTGACCCTTGTATTTCATGAGACTTGGATGCTTCTGCATCTATCTTCGAGACGGAATTAGATATCGTCATATAAACTGCATGGATTGTGTGTCAAAGTTTGCTTAACAAACGCCGTAAGAAACGAGACTAGAGATATTATGGGTCACAATATATATGCTCTCGTATGGGCATATGATTGATTTGACAAAGCTGACCTTTGTATTTCTTGAGACATGGATGCTTCTGCATCTATCTTCGAGACGGAATTCGATATCGTCATATAAATTGCGTTGATTGTGTGTTAAAGTTTGCTTAACAAACGACGTAAGAAGCGAGACTGCAGATATTATGGGTTACGATACATTTGCTCTCATATGGACATGTGATTGATTTGACAAAGCTGACCCATGTATTTCTTGAGACATGGATGCTTCTGCATCTATCTTCGAGACGGAATTCAATATCGTCATATAAAATGCATGGATTGTGTGTCAAAGTATGCTTAACAAACGACGTAAGAAACGAGACTGTATATATTATGGGTCACGATATATTTGCTCTCATATGGACATGTGATTGATTTGACGAAGCTGACCCTTGTATTTCATGAGACTTGAATGCTTCTGCATCTATCTTCGAAACGGAACTCGATATCGTCATATAAATTGCATAGATTGTGTGTCAAAGTGTGCTTAACAAACTACGTAAGAAACGAGATTGAAGATATTATGGGTCACGATATATTTGCTTTCATATGGACATGTGATTGATTTGACAAAACTGACCCTTGTATTTCTTGAGACTTGGATGCTTCTGCATCTACCTTCAAAACGGAATTCGATATCCTCATACAAATTACAGGGATTGTGTGTCAAAGTATACTTAACAAACGACGGAAGAAACAAGACTGCAGATATTATGGGGCACGATATATTTGCTGTCATATGGACATGTGATTGATTTGACGAAGCTGACCTTTGTATTTCATGAGACTTGGATGCTTCTGCATCTATCTTCGAAAGGAAATTCAATATCGTCATATAAATTACATAGATTGTGTGTCAAAGTTTGCTGAAGAAACGACGTAAGAAGCGAAAGTGCAGATATAATGGGTCACGATATATTTGCTCTCATATGGACATGTGATTGATTTGACAAAGCTGACCCATGTATTGTTTGAGACCTGGATGCTTCTGCATCTATCTTCGAGAAGGAATTCGATATCGTCATATAAAGTGCATGGATTGTGTGTTAAAGTATGCTTAACAAACGACGTAAGAAACGAGACTGTATATATTATGGGTCACGATATATTTGCTGTCATATGGACATGTGATTGATTTGACGAAGCTGACCTTTGTATTTCATGAGACTTGGATGCTTCTGCATCTACCTTCAAAACGGAATTCGATAACGTCATATAAATTGCATGGATTGTGTGTCAAAGTTTGCTTAACAAACGACGTAAGAAGCGAGACTGCCGATATTATGGGTCACGATATATTTCCTCTCATATGGACATGTGATTGATTTGACGAGGCTGACCCTTGTATTTCATGAGACTTGGATGCTTCTGCATCTATCTTCGAGACGGAATTCGATATCGTCATATAAATTGCATGGATTGTGTGTCAAAGTTTGCTTAGCAAACGACGTAAGAAACGAGACTGCAGATATTATGGGTCACGATATATTTGCTCTCATATGGGCATGTGATTGATTTGACAAATCTGACCCATGTATTTCTTGAGACTTGGATGCTTCTGCATCTACCTTCAAAACGGAATTCGATATCGTCATATAAATTGCATGGATTGTGTGTCAAAGTTTGCTTAGCAAACGACGTAAGAAACGAGACTGCAGATATTATGGGTCACGATATATTTGTTCTCATATGGACATATGATTGATTTGACAAAGCTGACCCTTGTATTTTTTGAGACATAGGTGCTTCTGCATCTATCTTCGAAACGGAATTCGATATCGTCATATAAATTGCATGGATTGTGTGTCAAAGTTTGCTTAACAAACGACGTAAGAAACGAGACTGTAGATATTATGGGTCACGATATATTTGCTCTCATATGGACATGTGATTGATTTGACAAAGCTGACCCTTGTATTTCTTGAGACTTGGATGCTTCTGCATCTACCTTCAAAACGGAATTCGATAACGTCATATAAATTGCAGGGATTGTGTGTCACAGTTTGCTTAACAAACGACGTAAGAAGCGAGACTGCAGATATTATGGGTCACGATATATTTGCTCTCATATGGACATGTGATTGATTTGACAAAGCTGACCCTTGTATTTCTTGAGACTTGGATGCTTCTGCATCTACCTTCAAAACGGAATTCGATATCGTCGTATAAAATGCAGGGATTGTGTGTCGCAGTTTGCTTAACAAACGACGTAGGAAGTGAGACTGCAGATATTATGGGTCACGATATATTTGCTCTCATATGGACATGTGATTGATTTGACAAAGCTGACCCTTGTATTTCATGAGACTTGGATGCTTCTGCATCTATCTTCGAGACGGAATTAGATATCGTCATATAAACTGCATGGATTGTGTGTCAAAGTTTGCTTAACAAACGCCGTAAGAAACGAGACTAGAGATATTATGGGTCACAATATATATGCTCTCGTATGGGCATATGATTGATTTGACAAAGCTGACCCTTGTATTTCTTGAGACATGGATGCTTCTGCATCTACCTTCAAAACGGAATTCGATATCGTCATATAAATTGCATGGATTGTGTGTCAAAGTTTGCTTAGCAAACGACGTAAGAAACGAGACTGCAGATATTATGGGTCACGATATATTTGTTCTCATATGGACATATGATTGATTTGACAAAGCTGACCCTTGTATTGTTTGAGACATAGGTGCTTCTGCATCTATCTTCGAAACGGAATTCGATATCGTCATATAAATTGCATGGATTGTGTGTCAAAGTTTGCTTAACAAACAACGTAAGAAACGAGACTGGAGATATTATGGGTCACGACATATTTGCTCTCATATGGACATGTGATTGATTTGACAAAGCTAACCCTTGTATTTCTTGAGACATGGTTGCTTCTACATCTATTTTCGAAAGGGAATTCGGTATCGTCATATAAATTGCATGGATTGTGTGTCAAAGTTTGCTTAACAAACGACGTAAGAAGCGAGACTGCCGATATTATGGGTCACGATATATTTCCTCTCATATGGACATGTGATTGATTTGACGAGGCTGACCCTTGTATTTCATGAGACTTGGATGCTTCTGCATCTATCTTCGAGACGGAATTCGATATCGTCATATAAATTGCATGGATTGTGTGTCAAAGTTTGCTTAGCAAACGACGTAAGAAACGAGACTGCAGATATTATGGGTCACGATATATTTGCTCTCATATGGGCATGTGATTGATTTGACAAATCTGACCCATGTATTTCTTGAGACTTGGATGCTTCTGCATCTACCTTCAAAACGGAATTCGATATCGTCATATAAATTGCATGGATTGTGTGTCAAAGTTTGCTTAGCAAACGACGTAAGAAACGAGACTGCAGATATTATGGGTCACGATATATTTGTTCTCATATGGACATATGATTGATTTGACAAAGCTGACCCTTGTATTTTTTGAGACATAGGTGCTTCTGCATCTATCTTCGAAACGGAATTCGATATCGTCATATAAATTGCATGGATTGTGTGTCAAAGTTTGCTTAACAAACGACGTAAGAAACGAGACTGTAGATATTATGGGTCACGATATATTTGCTCTCATATGGACATGTGATTGATTTGACAAAGCTGACCCTTGTATTTCTTGAGACTTGGATGCTTCTGCATCTACCTTC
>NW_027412276.1:0-47111 GCF_047663935.1 Musca autumnalis
GGGAAAGTCATGCCCGGTGAACATTTGTATTGGCAAAGTCATGCCCGGTGATCTTTTGTATGGGAAAAGTCAAGACCGGTGAACTTTTGTATTGGGAAAGTCATGCCCGGTGAACTTTTGTATTGGGAAAGTCATGCCCGGTGAAATTTTGTATTGGGAAAGTCATGCCCGGTGAACTTTTGTATTGGGAAAGTCATGCCCGGTGAACTTTTGTATTGGGAAAGTCATCTCCGGTGAACTTTTGTATTGGGAAAGTCATGCCCGGTGAACTTTTGTATTGGGAAAGTCATCTCCGGTGAACTTTTGTATTGGGAAAGTCATGCCCGGTGAACTTTTGTATTGGGAAAGTCATCTCCGGTGATTTTTTGTATTGGGAAAGTCATGCCCGGTGAACTTTTGTATTGGGAAAGTCATGCCCGGTGAACTTTTGTATTGGGAAAGTCATGCCCGGTGAACTTTTGTATTGGGAAAGTCATGCCCGGTGAACATTTGTATTGGGAAAGTCATGCCCGGTGAACTTTTGTATTGGGAAAGTCATGCCAGGTGAACTTTTGTATTGGGAAAGTCATGCCCGGTGAACATTTGTATTGGGAAAGTCATGCCCGGTGAACTTTTGTATTGGGAAAGTCATGCCCGGTGAACTTTTGTATTGGGAAAGTCATCTCCGGTGATTTTTTGTATTGGGAAAGTCATGCCCGGTGAACTTTTGTATTGGGAAAGTCATGCCCGGTGAACTTTTGTATTGGGAAAGTCATGCCAGGTGAACTTTTGTATTGGGAAAGTCATGCCCGGTGAACATTTGTATTGGGAAAGTCATGCCCGGTGAACTTTTGTATGGGAAAAGTCAAGACCGGTGAACTTTTGTATTGGGAAAGTCATGCCCGGTGAACTTTTGTATTGGGAAAGTCATGCCCGGTGAAATTTTGTATTGGGAAAGTCATGCCCGGTGAACTTTTGTATTGGGAAAGTCATGCCCGGTGAACTTTTGTATTGGGAAAGTCATCTCCGGTGAACTTTTGTATTGGGAAAGTCATGCCCGGTGAACTTTTGTATTGGGAAAGTCATCTCCGGTGAACTTTTGTATTGGGAAAGTCATGCCCGGTGAACTTTTGTATTGGGAAAGTCATCTCCGGTGATTTTTTGTATTGGGAAAGTCATGCCCGGTGAACTTTTGTATTGGGAAAGTCATGCCCGGTGAACTTTTGTATTGGGAAAGTCATGCCCGGTGAACTTTTGTATTGGGAAAGTCATGCCCGGTGAACTTTTGTATTGGGAAAGTCATGTCCGGTGAACTTTTGTATTGGGAAAGTCATGCCCGGTGAACTTTTGTATTGGGAAAGTCATGCCCGGTGAACTTTTGTATGGGAAAAGTCATCTCCGGTGAACTTTTGTATGGGAAAAGTCATGCCTGGTGAACTTTTGTATTGGGAAAGTCATGCCCGGTGAACTTTTGTATTGGAAAAGTCATCTCCGGTGAACTTTTGTATTGGGAAAGTCATGCCCGATGAACTTTTGTATTGGGAAAGTCATGCCCGGTGAACTTTTGTATTGGGAAAATCATGCCCGGTGAACTTTTGTATTGGGAAGGTCATGCCCGGTGAACTTTTGTATTGGGAAAGTCATGCCCGGTGAACTTTTGTATTGGGAAAGTCATGCCCGGTGAACTTTTGTATTGGGAAAGTCATCTCCGGTGATTTTTTGTATTGGGAAAGTCATGCCCGGTGAACTTTTGTATTGGGAAAGTCATGCCCGGTGAACTTTTGTATTGGGAAAGTCATGCCCGGTGAACATTTTATTGGGAAAGTCATGCCCGGTGAACTTTTGTATGGGAAAAGTCATCTCCGGTGAACTTTTGTATTGGGAAAGTCATGCCCGGTGAACTTTTGTATTGGGAAAGTCATGCCCGGTGAACTTTTGTATTGGGAAAGTCATGCCCGGTGAACTTTTGTATTGGGAAAGTCATGCCCGGTGAACTTTTGTATTGGGAAAGTCATGCCCGGTGAACTTTTGTATTGGGAAAGTCATGCGCGGTGAACTTTTGTATTGGGAAAGTCATCTCCGGTGAACTTTTGTATTGGGAAAGTCATGCCCGGTGAACTTTTGTATTGGGAAAGTCATCTCCGGTGAACTTTTGTATTGGCAAAGTCATGCCCGGTGAACATTTGTATTGGGAAATTCATGCCCGGTGAACTTTTGTATTGGGAAAGTCATCTCCGGTGAACTTTTGTATTGGGAAAGTCATGCCCGGTGAACTTTTGTATTGGGAAAGTCATGCCCGGTGAACTTTTGTATGAAAAAAGTCATCTCCGGTGAACTTTTGTATTGGGAAAGTCATGCCCGGTGAACTTTTGTATTGGGAAAGTCATGCCCGGTGAACTTTTGTATTGGCAAAGTCATGCCCGGTGAACTTTTGTATTGGGAAAGTCATCTCCGGTGAACTTTTGTATTGGCAAAGTCATGCCCGGTGAACATTTGTATTGGGAAATTCATGCCCGGTGAACTTTTGTATTGGGAAAGTCATCTCCGGTGAACTTTTGTATTGGGAAAGTCATGCCCGGTGAACTTTTGTATTGGGAAAGTCATGCCCGGTGAACTTTTGTATGAAAAAAGTCATCTCCGGTGAACTTTTGTATTGGGAAAGTCATGCCCGGTGAACTTTTGTTTTGGGAAAGTCATGCCCGGTGAACTTTTGTATTGGGAAAGTCATGCCCGGTGAACTTTTGTATTGGGAAAGTCATGCCCGGTGAACTTTTGTATTGGGAAAGTCATCTCCGGTGATTTTTTGTATTGGGAAAGTCATGCCCGGTGAACTTTTGTATTGGGAAAGTCATGCCCGGTGAACTTTTGTATTGGGAAAGTCATGCCCGGTGAACTTTTGTATTGGGAAAGTCATGCCCGGTGAACTTTTGTATTGGGAAAGTCATGCCCGGTGAACTTTTGTATTGGGAAAGTCATGCCCGGTGAACTTTTGTGTTGGGAAAGCCATGCCCGGTGAACTTTTGTATTGGGAAAGTCATGCCCGGTGAACTTTTGTATGGGAAAAGTCATCTCCGGTGAACTTTTGTCAAAAGTCATGCCTGGTGAACTTTTGTATTAGGAAAGTCATGCCCGGTGAACTTTTGTATTGGGAAAGTCATGCCCGGTGAACATTTGTATTGGGAAAGTCATGCCCGGTGAACTTTTGTATGGGAAAAGTCTTCTCCGGTGAACTTTTGTATTGGGAAAGTCATGCCCGGTGAACTTTTGTATGGGAAAAGTCTTCTCCGGTGAACTTTTGTATTGGGAAAGTCATGCCCGGTGAACTTTTGTATTGGGAAAGTCATGCCCGGTGAACTTTTGTATTGGGAAAGTCATGCCCGGTGAACTTTTGTATTGGGAAAGTCATGCCCGGTGAACTTTTGTATTGGGAAAGTCATCTCCGGTGACCTTTTGTATTGGCAAAGTCATGCCCGGTGAACATTTGTATTGGGAAATTCATGCCCGGTGAACTTTTGTATTGGGAAAGTCATCTCCGGTGAACTTTTGTATTGGGAAAGTCATGCCCGGTGAACTTTTGTATTGGGAAAGTCATCTCCGGTGAACTTTTGTATTGGGAAAGTCATGCCCGGTGAACTTTTGTATTGGGAAAGTCATGCCCGGTGAACTTTTGTATTGGGAAAGTCATGCCCGGTGAACATTTGTATTGGGAAAGTCATGCCCGGTGAACTTTTGTATGGGAAAAGTCATCTCCGGTGAACTTTTGTATTGGGAAAGTCATGCCCGGTGAACTTTTGTATTGGGAAAGTCATGCCCGGTGAACTTTTGTATGGGAAAAATCATCTCCGGTGAACTTTTGTATTGGGAAAGTCATGCCCGGTGAACTTTTGTATTGGGAAAGTCATGCCCGGTGAACTTTTGTATTGGGAAAGTCATGCCCGGTGAACTTTTGTATTGGGAAAGTCATCTCCGGTGATTTTTTGTATTGGGAAAGTCATGCCCGGTGAACTTTTGTATTGGGAAAGTTATGCCCGGTGAACTTTTGTATTGGGAAAGTCATCTCCGGTGATTTTTTGTATTGGGAAAGTCATCTCCGGTGAACTTTTGTATTGGGAAAGTCATGCCCGGTGAACTTTTGTATTGGGAAAGTCATGCCCGGTGAACTTTTGTATTGGGAAAGTCATCTCCGGTGATTTTTTGTATTGGGAAAGTCATGCCCGGTGAACTTTTGTATTGGGAAAGTCATCTCCGGTGAACTTTTGTATGGGAAAAGTCATCTCCGGTGAACTTTCGTATTGGGAAAGTCATGCCCGGTGAACTTTTGTATTGGGAAAGTCATGCCCGGTGAACTTTTGTATTGGGAAAGTCATGCCCGGTGAACTTTTGTGTTGGGAGAGTCATCTCCGGTGAACATTTGTATTGGGAAATTCATGCCCGGTGAACTTTTGTATTGGGAAAGTCATGCCCGGTGAACTTTTGTATTGGGAAAGTCATGCACGGTGAACTTTTGTATTGGGAAAGTCATGCCCGGTGAACTTTCGTATTGGGAAAGTCATGCCCGGTGAACTTTTGTATTGGGAAAGTCATGCCCGGTGAACTTTTGTATTGGGAAAGTCATCTCCGGTGAACTTTTGTATTGGGAAAGTCATGCCCGGTGAACTTTTGTATTGGGAAAGTCATGCCCGGTGAACTTTTGTATTGGGAAAGTCATCTCCGGTGAACTTTTGTATTGGCAAAGTCATGCCCGGTGAACATTTGTATTGGGAAATTCATGCCCGGTGAAGTTTTGTATTGGGAAAGTCATGCCCGGTGAACTTTTGTATTGGGAAAGTCATGCCCGGTGAACTTTTGTATTGGGAAAGTCATCTCCGGTGAACTTTTGTATTGGGAAAGTCATGCCCGGTGAACTTTTGTATTGGGAAAGTCATGCCCGGTGAACTTTTGTATTGGGAAAGTCATCTCCGGTGAACTTTTGTATTGAGAAAGTCATGCCCGGTGAACTTTTGTATTGAGAAAGTCATGCCCGGTGAACTTTTGTATTGGGAAAGTCATGCCCGGTGAACTTTTGTATTGGGAAAGTCATGCCCGGTGAACTTTTGTGTTGGGAAAGCCATGCCCGGTGAACTTTTGTATTGGGAAAGTCATGCCCGGTGAACTTTTGTATTGGGAAAGTCATGCCCGGTGAACTTTTGTATTGGGAAAGTCATCTCCGGTGAACTTTTGTATTGGCAAAGTCATGCCCGGTGAACATTTGTATTGGGAAATTCATGCCCGGTGAACTTTTTTATTGGGAAAGTCATGCCCGGTGAACTTTTGTATTGGGAAAGTCATCTCCGGTGAACTTTTGTATGGGAAAAGTCATCTCCGGTGTACTTTTGTATTGGGAAAGTCATGCCCGGTGAACTTTTGTATTGGGAAAGTCATGCCCGGTGAACTTTTGTATTGGGAAAGTCATGCCCGGTGAACTTTTGTATTGGGAAAGTCATGCCCGGTGAACTTTTGTATTGGGAAAGTCATCTCCGGTGATTTTTTGTATTGGGAAAGTCATGCCCGGTGAACTTTTGTATTGAGAAAGTCATGCCCGGTGAACTTTTGTGTAGGGAAAGTCATCTCCGGTGAACTTTTGTATGGGAAAAGTCATCTCCGGTGAACTTTTGTATTAGGAAAGTCATGCCCGGTGAACTTTTGTATTGGGAAAGTCATCTCCGGTGAACTTTTGTATGGGAAAAGTCATCTCCGGTGAACTTTTGTATTGGGAAAGTCATGCCCGGTGAACTTTTGTATTGGGAAAGTCATGCCCGGTGAACTTTTGTGTTGGGAAAGCCATGCCCGGTGAACTTTTGTATTGGGAAAGTCATGCCCGGTGAACTTTTGTATTGGGAAAGTCATCTCCGGTGAACTTTTGTGTTGGGAAAGCCATGCCCGGTGAACTTTTGTATGGGAAAAGTCATCTCCGGTGAACTTTTGTATTGGCAAAGTCATGCGCGGTGAACTTTTGTATTGGGAAAGTCATGCCCGGTGAACTTTTGTATTGGGAAAGTCATCTCCGGTGAACTTTTGTATTGGAAAGTCATGCCCGGTGAACTTTTGTATTGGGAAAGTCATCTCCGGTGAACTTTTGTATTGGCAAAGTCATGCCCGGTGAACTTTTGTATTGGGAAAGTCATCTCCGGTGAACTTATGTATTGGGAAAGTCATGCCCGGTGAACTTTTGTATTGGGAAAGTCATGCCCGGTGAACTTTTGTATTGGGAAAGTCATGCCCGGTGAACTTATGTATGGGAAAAGTCATCTCCGGTGAACTTTTGTATTGGCAAAGTCATGCCCGGTGAACTTTTGTATTGGGAAAGTCATGCCCGGTGAACTTTTGTATTGGGAAAATCATGCCCGGTGAACTTTTGTATTGGCAAAGTCATGCCCGGTGAACTTTTGTATTGGGAAAATCATGCCCGGTGAACTTTCGTATTGGGAAAGTCATGCCCGGTGAACTTTTGTATTGGGAAAGACATGCCCGGTGAACTTTTGTATTGGGAAAGTCATGCCCGGTGAACTTTTGTATTGGGAAAGTCATGCCCGGTGAACTTTTGTATTGGGAAAGTCATCTCCGGTGAACTTTTGTATTGGCAAAGTCATGCCCGGTGAACTTTTGTATTGGGAAAGTCATGCCCGGTGAACATTTGTATTGGGAAAGTCATGCCCGGTGAACTTTTGTATGGGAAAAGTCATGCCCGGTGAACTTTTGTATTGGGAAAGTCATGCCCGGTGAACTTTTGTATGGGAAAAGTCATCTCCGGTGAACTTATGTATTGGGAAAGTCATGCCGGGTGAACATTTATATTGGGAAAGTCATGCCCGGTGAACTTTTGTATTGGGAAAGTCATGCCCGGTGAACTTTTGTATTGGGAAAGTCATGCCCGGTGAACTTTTGTATTGGGAAAGTCATGCCCGGTGAACTTTTGTATGGGAAAAGTCATCTCCGGTGAACTTTTGTATTGGGAAAGTCATCTCCGGTGATTTTTTGTATTGGGAAAGTCATGCCCGGTGAACTTTTGTATTGGGAAAGTCATGCCCGGTGAACTTTTGTATTGGGAAAGTCATCTCCGGTGAACTTTTGTATTGGCAAAGTCATGCCCGGTGAACTTTTGTATTGGGAAAGTCATGCCCGGTGAACTTTTGTATTGGGAAAGTCATGCCCGGTGAACTTTTGTATTGGGAAAGTCATGCCCGGTGAACTTTTGTATGGGAAAAGTCATCTCCGGTGAACTTTTGTATTGGGAAAGTCATCTCCGGTGATTGTTTGTATTCGGAAAGTCATGCCCGGTGAACTTTTGTATTGGGAAAGTCATGCCCGGTGAACTTTTGTATTGGGAAAGTCATGCCCGGTGAACTTTTGTATTGGGAAAGTCATGCCCGGTGAACTTTTGTATGGGAAAAGTCATCTCCGGTGAACTTTTGTATTGGAAAAGTCATCTCCGGTGAACTTTTGTATTGGCAAAGTCATGCCCGGTGAACTTTTGTATTAGGAAAGTCATGCCCGGTGAACTTTTGTATTGGGAAAGTCATGCCCGGTGAACTTTTGTATTGGGAAAGCCATGCCCGGTGAACTTTTGTATTGGGAAAGTCATGCCCGGTGAACTTTTGTATTGGGAAAGTCATGCCCGGTGAACTTTTGTATTGGAAAAGTCATCTCCGGTGAACTTTTGTATTGGCAAAGTCATGCCCGGTAAACTTTTGTATTGGGAAAGTCATGCCCGGTGAACATTTGTATTGGGAAAGTCATGCCCGGTGAACTTTTGTATGGGAAAAGTCATCTCCGTTGAACTTTTGTATTGGGAAAGTCATGCCCGGTGAACTTTTGTATTGGGAAAGTCATGCCCGGTGAACTTTTGTATTGGGGAAGTCATCTCCGGTGAACTTTTGTATTGTGAAAGTCATGCCCGGTGAACTTTTTTATTGGGAAAATCATGCCCGGTGAACTTTTGTATTGGGAAAGTCATCTCCGGTGAACTTTTGTATTGGGAAAATCATGGCCGGTGAACTTTTGTATTGGGAAAGTCATGCCCGGTGAACTTTTGTATTGGGAAAGTCATGCCCGGTGAACTTTTGTATTGGGAAAGTCATGCCCGGTGAACTTTTGTATTGGGAAAGTCATCTCCGGTGAACTTTTGTATTGGCAAAGTCATGCCCGCTGAACTTTTGTATTGGGAAAGTCATGCCCGGTGAACTTTTGTATTGGGGAAGTCATCTCCGGTGAACTTTTGTATTGTGAAAGTCATGCCCGGTGAACTTTTGTATTGGGAAAATCATGCCCGGTGAACTTTTGTATTGGGAAAGTCATCTCCGGTGAACTTTTGTATTGGGAAAATCATGGCCGGTGAACTTTTGTATTGGGAAAGTCATGCCCGGTGAACTTTTGTATTTGTAAATTCATGCCCGGTGAACTTTTGTATTGGGAAAATCATGCCCGGTAAACTTTTGTATTGGGAAAGTCATCTCCAGTGAACTTTTGTATTGGGAAAATTATGGCCGGTGAACTTTTGTATTGGGAAAGTCATGCCCGGTGAACTTTTGTATTGGGAAAGTCATGCCCGGTGAACTTTTGTATTGGGAAAGTCATGCCCGGTGAACTTTTGTATTGGGAAAGTCATGCCCGGTGAACTTTTGTATTGGGAAAGTCATGCCCGGTGAACTTTTGTATTGGGAAAGTCATCTCCGGTGAACTTTTGTATTGGCAAAGTCATGTCCGGTGAACATTTGTATTGGGAAATTCATGCCCGGTGAACTTTTGTATTGGAAAAGTCATCTCCGGTGAACTTTTGTATTGGGAAAGTCATGCCCGGTGAACTTTTGTATTGGGAAAGTCATGCCCGGTGAACTTTGGTATTAGGAAAGTCATGCCCGGTGAACTTTTGTATTGGGAAAATCATGCCCGGTGAACTTTTGTATTGGGAAAGTCATCTACGGTGAACTTTTGTATTGGGAAAATCATGGCCGGTGATCTTTTGTATTGGGAAAGTCATGCCCGGTGAACTTTTGTATTGGGAAAGTCATGCCCGGTGAACTTTTGTATTGGGAAAGTCATCTCCGGCGAACTTTTGTATTGGGAAAGTCATGCCCGGTGAACTTTTGTATTGGAAAAGTCATGCCCGGTGAACTTTTGTATTGGGAAAGTCATCTCCGGTGAACTTATGTATTGGGAAAGTCATGCCCGGTGAACATTTATATTGGGAAAGTCATGCCCGGTGAACTTTTGTATTGGGAAAGTCATGCCCGGTGAACTTTTGTATTGGGAAAGTCATGCCCGGTGAACTTTTGTATTGGGAAAGTCATGCCCGGTGAACTTTTGTATTGGGAAAGTCATGCCCGGTGAACTTTTGTATTGGGAAAGTCATCTCCGGTGAACATTTGTATTGGGAAATTCATGCCCGGTGAACTTTTGTATTGGGAAAGTCATGCCCGGTGAACTTTTGTATTGGGAAAGTCATCTCCGGTGAACTTTTGTATTGGCAAAGTCATGCCCGGTGAACTTTTGTATTGGGAAAGTCATCTCCGGTGAACTTATGTATTGGGAAAGTCATGCCCGGTGAACATTTATATTGGGAAAGTCATGCCCGGTGAACTTTTGTATTGGGAAAGTCATGCCCGGTGAACTTTTGTATTGGGAAAGTCATGCCCTGTGAACTTTTGTATTGGGAAAGTCATGCCCGGTGAACTTTTGTATTGGGAAAGTCATGCCCGGTGAACTTTTGTATTGGGAAAGCCATCTCCGGTGAACATTTGTATTGGGAAATTCATGCCCGGTGAACTTTTGTATTGGGAAAGTCATGCCCGGTGAACTTTTGTATTGGGAAAGTCATCTCCGGTGAACTTTTGTATTGGCAAAGTCATCTCCGGTGAACTTTTGTATTGGGAAAGTCATGCCCGGTGAACTTTTGTATTGGGAAAGTCATGCCCGGTGAACTTTTGTATTGGGAAAGTCATGCCCGGTGAACTTTTGTATTGGGAAAGTCATGCCCGGTGAACTTTTGTATGGGAAAAGTCATCTCCGGTGAACTTTTGTATTGGGAAAGTCATCTCCGGTGATTTTTTGTATTGGGAAAGTCATGCCCGGTGTACTTTTGTATTGGGAAAGTCATGCCCGGTGAACTTTTGTATTGGGAAAGTCATGCCCGGTGAACTTTTGTATTGGGAAAGTCATGCCCGGTGAACTTTTGTATGGGAAAAGTCATCTCCGGTGAACTTTTGTATGGGAAAAGTCATGCCTGGTGAACTTTTGTATTAGGAAAGTCATGCCCGGTGAACTTTTGTATTGGGAAAGTCATGCCCGGTGAACTTTTGTATTGGGAAAGTCATGCCCGCTGAACTTTTGTATTGGGAAAGTCATGCCCGGTGAGCTTTTGTATTGGGAAAGTCATGCCCGGTGAACTTTTGTATTGGGAAAGTCATCTCCGGTGAACTTTTGTATTGGCAAAGTCATGCCCGGTGAACTTTTGTATTGGGAAAGTCATGCCCGGTGAACATTTGTATTGGGAAAGTCATGCCCGGTGAACTTTTGTATGGGAAAAGTCATGCCCGGTGAACTTTTGTATTGGGAAAGTCATGCCCGGTGAACTTTTGTATGGGAAAAGTCATCTCCGGTGAACTTATGTATTGGGAAAGTCATGCCCGGTGAACATTTATATTGGGAAAGTCATGCCCGGTGAACTTTTGTATTGGGAAAGTCATGCCCGGTGAACTTTTGTATTGGGAAAGTCATGCCCGGTGAACTTTTGTATGGGAAAAGTCATCTCCGGTGAACTTTTGTATTGGGAAAGTCATCTCCGGTGATTTTTTGTATTGGGAAAGTCATGCCCGGTGAACTTTTGTATTGGGAAAGTCATGCCCGGTGAACTTTTGTATTGGGAAAGTCATCTCCGGTGAACTTTTGTATTGGCAAAGTCATGCCCGGTGAACTTTTGTATTGGGAAAGTCATGCCCGGTGAACTTTTGTATTGGGAAAGTCATGCCCGGTGAACTTTTGTATTGGGAAAGTCATGCCCGGTGAACTTTTGTATTGGGAAAGTCATGCCCGGTGAACTTTTGTATGGGAAAAGTCATCTCCGGTGAACTTTTGTATTGGGAAAGTCATCTCCGGTGATTTTTTGTATTGGGAAAGTCACGCCCGGTGAACTTTTGTATTGGGAAAGTCATGCCCGGTGAACTTTTGTATTGGGAAAGTCATGCCCGGTGAACTTTTGTATTGGGAAAGTCATGCCCGGTGAACTTTTGTATTGGGAAAGTCATGCCCGGTGAACTTTTGTATGGGAAAAGTCATCTCCGGTGAACTTTTGTATGGGAAAATTCATGCCTGGTGAACTTTTGTATTAGGAAAGTCATGCCCGGTGAACTTTTGTATTGGGAGAATCATGCCCGGTGAACTTTTGTATTGGGAAAGTCAAGCCCGGTGAACTTTTGTATTGGGAAAGTCATGCCCGGTGAACTTTTGTATTGGGAAAGTCATGCCCGGTGAACTTTTGTATTGGGAAAGTCATATCCGGTGAACTTTTGTAATGGCAAAGTCATGCCCGGTGAACTTTTGTATTGGGAAAGTCATGCCCGGTGAACATTTGTATTGGGAAAGTCATGCCCGGTGAAGTTTTGTATGGGAAAAGTCATCTCCGGTGAACTTTTGTATTGGGAAAGTCATGCCCGGTGAACTTTTGTATTGGGAAAGTCATGCCCGGTGAACTTTTGTATTGGGGAAGTCATCTCCGGTGAACTTTTGTATTGGGAAAGTCATGCCCGGTGAACTTTTGTATTGGGAAAGTCATGCCCGGTGAACTTTTGTATTGGGAAAGTCATGCCCGGTGAACTTTTGTATTGGGAAAGTCATCTCCGGTGAACTTTTGTATTGGCAAAGTCATGCCCGGTGAACATTTGTATTGGGAAATTCATGCCCGGTGAACTTTTGTATTGGGAAAATCATGCCCGGTGAACTCTTGTATTGGGAAAGTCATCTCCGGTGAACTTTTGTATTGGGAAAATCATGGCCGGTGAACTTTTGTATTGGGAAAGTCATGCCCGGTGAACTTTTGTATTGGGAAAGTCATGCCCGGTGAACTTTTGTATTGGGAAAGTCATGCCCGGTGAACTTTTGTATTGGGAAAGTCATGCCCGGTGAACTTTTGTATTGGGAAATTCATGCCCGGTGAACTTTTGTATTGGGAAAGTCATCTCCGGTGAACTTTTGTATTGGCAAAGTCATGCCCGGTGAACATTTGTATTGGGAAATTCATGCCCGGTGAACTTTTGTATTGGAAAAGTCATCTCCGGTGAACTTTTGTATTGGGAAATCATGCCCGGTGAACTTTTGTATTGGGAAAGTCATGCCCGGTGAACTTTTGTATTAGGAAAGTCATGCCCGGTGAACTTTTGTATTGGGAAAGTCATGCCCGGTGAACTTTTGCATTGGGAAAGTCATGCCCGGTGAACTTTTGTATTGGGAAAGTCATCTCCGGTGAACTTTTGTATTGGGAAAGTCATGCCCGGTGAACTTTTGTATTGGAAAAGTCATGCCCGGTGAAATTTTGTATTGGGAAAGTCATCTCCGGTGAACTTATGTATTGGGAAAGTCATGCCCGGTGAACATTTATATTGGGAAAGTCATGCCCGGTGAACTTTGTATTTGGAAAGTCATGCCCGGTGAACTTTTGTATTGGGAAAGTCATGCCCGGTGAACTTTTGTATTGGGAAAGTCATGCCCGGTGAACTTTTGTATTGGGAAATTCATGCCCGGTGAACTTTTGTATTGGGAAAGTCATCTCCGGTGAACTTTTGTATTGGCAAAGTCATGCCCGGTGAACATTTGTATTGGGAAATTCATGCCCGGTCAACTTTTGTATTGGAAAAGTCATCTCCGGTGAACTTTTGTATTGGGAAAATCATGCCCGGTGAACTTTTGTATTGGGAAAGTCATGCCCGGTGAACTTTTGTATTGGGAAAGTCATCTCCGGTGAACTTTTGTATTGGCAAAGTCATGCCCGGTGAACATTTGTATTGGGAAATTCATGCCCGGTGAACTTTTGTATTGGGAAAATCATGCCCGGTGAACTCTTGTATTGGGAAAGTCATCTCCGGTGAACTTTTGTATTGGGAAAATCATGGCCGGTGAACTTTTGTATTGGGAAAGTCATGCCCGGTGAACTTTTGTATTGGGAAGTCATGCCCGGTGAACTTTTGTATTGGGAAAGTCATGCCCGGTGAACTTTTGTATTGGGAAAGTCATGCCCGGTGAACTTTTGTATTGGGAAATTCATGCCCGGTGAACTTTTGTATTGGGAAAGTCATCTCCGGTGAACTTCTGTATTTACAAAGTCATGCCCGGTGAACATTTGTATTGGGAAATTCATGCCCTGTGAACTTTTGTATTGGAAAAGTCATCTCCGGTGAACTTTTGTATTGGGAAAGTCATGCCCGGTGAACTTTTGTATTGGGAAAGTCATGCCCGGTGAACTTTTGTATTAGGAAAGTCATGCCCGGTGAACTTTTGTATTGGGAAAGTCATGCCCGGTGAACTTTTGCATTGGGAAAGTCATGCCCGGTGAACTTTTGTATTGGGAAAGTCATCTCCGGTGAACTTTTGTATTGGGAAAGTCATGCCCGGTGAACTTTTGTATTGGGAAAGTCATGCCCGGTGAACTATTGTATTGGGAAAGTCATGCCCGGTGAACTTTTGTATTGGGAGAGTCATGCCCGGTGAACTGTTGTATTGGCAAAGTCATCTCCGGTGAACATTTGTATTGGGAAATTCATGCCCGGTGAACTTTTGTATTGGGAAAGTCATGCCCGGTGAACTTTTGTATTGGGAAAGTCATCTCCGGTGAACTTTTGTATTGGCAAAGTCATGCCCGGTGAACTTTTGTATTGGGAAAGTCATGCCCGGTGAACTTTTGTATTGGGAAAGTCATGCCCGGTGAACTTTTGTATTGGGAAAGTCATGCCCGGTCAACTTTTGTATTGGGAAAGTCATGCCCGGTGAACTTTTGTATGGGAAAAGTCATCTCCGGTGAACTTTTGTATTGGGAAAGTCATCTCCGGTGATTTTTTGTATTGGAAAAGTCATGCCCGGTGAACTTTTGTATTGGGAAAGTCATGCCCGGTGAACTTTTGTATTGGGAAAGTCATGCCCGGTGAACTTTTGTATTGGGAAAGTCATGCCCGGTGAACTTTTGTATTGGGAAAGTCATGCCCGGTGAACTTTTGTATGGGAAAAGTCATCTCCGGTGAACTTTTGTATGGGAAAAGTCATGCCTGGTGAACTTTTGTATTAGAAAAGTGATGCCCGGTGAACTTTTGTATTGGGAAAGTCATGCCCGGTGAACTTTTGTATTGGGAAAGTCATGCCCGGTGAACTTTTGTATTGGGAAAGTCATGCCCGGTGAACTTTTGTATTGGGAAAGTCATGCCCGGTGAACTTTTGTATTGGGAAAGTCATCTCCGGTGAACTTTTGTATTGGCAAAGTCATGCCCGGTGAACTTTTGTATTGGGAAAGTCATGCCCGGTGAACTTTTGTGTGGGAAAAGTCATCTCCGGTGAACTTTTGTATTGGGAAAGTCATCTCCGGTGATTTTTTGTATTGGGAAAGTCATGCCCGGTGAACTTTTGTATTGGGAAAGTCATGCGCGGTGAACTTTTGTATTGGGAAAGTCATCTCCGGTGAACTTTTGTATTGGCAAAGTCATGCCCGGTGAACTTTTGTATTGGGAAAGTCATGCCCGGTGAACTTTTGTATTGGGAAAGTCATGCCCGGTGAACTTTTGTATTGGGAAAGTCATGCCCGGTGAACTTTTGTATTGGGAAAGTCATGCCCGGTGAACTTTTGTATTGGGAAAGTCATGCCCGGTGAACTTTTGTATTGGAAAAGTCATGCCCGGTGAACTTTTGTATTGGGAAAGTCATGCCCGGTGAACTTTTGTATGGGAAAAGTCATCTCCGGTGAACTTTTGTATGGGAAAAGTCATGCCCGGTGAACTTTTGTATTGGGAAAGTAATGCCCGGTGAACTTTTGTATTGGGAAAGTCATGCCCGGTGAACTTTTGTATTGGGAAAGTCATCTCCGGTGAACATTTGTATTGGGAAATTCATGCCCGGTGAACTTTTGTATTGGGAAAGTCATGCCCGGTGAACTTTTGTATTGGGAAAGTCATCTCCGGTGAACTTTTGTATTGGCAAAGTCATGCCCGGTGAACTTTTGTATTGGGAAAGTCATGCCCGGTGAACTTTTGTATTGGGAAAGTCATGCCCGGTGAACTTTTGTATTGGGAAAGTCATGCCCGGTCAACTTTTGTATTGGGAAAGTCATGCCCGGTGAACTTTTGTATGGGAAAAGTCATCTCCGGTGAACTTTTGTATTGGGAAAGTCATCTCCGGTGATTTTTTGTATTGGGAAAGTCATGCCCGGTGAACTTTTGTATTGGGAAAGTCATGCCCGGTGAACTTTTGTATTGGGAAAGTCATGCCCGGTGAACTTTTGTATTGGGAAAGTCATGCCCGGTGAACTTTTGTATTGGGAAAGTCATGCCCGGTGAACTTTTGTATTGGGAAAGTCATGCCCGGTGAACTTTTGTATGGGAAAAGTCATCTCCGGTGAACTTTTGTATGGGAAAAGTCATGCCTGGTGAACTTTTGTATTGGGAAAGTCATGCCCGGTGAACTTTTGTATTGGGAAAGTCATGCCCGGTGAACTTTTGTATTGGGAAAGTCATGCCCGGTGAACTTTTGTATTGGGAAAGTCATCTCCGGTGAACTTTTGTATTGGCAAAGTCATGCCCGGTGAACTTTTGTATTGGGAAAGTCATGCCCGGTGAACATTTGTATTGGGAAAGTCATGCCCGGTGAACTTTTGTATGGGAAAAGTCATGCCCGGTGAACTTTTGTATTGGGAAAGTCATGCCCGGTGAACTTTTGTATGGGAAAAGTCATCTCCGGTGAACTTATGTATTGGCAAAGTCATGCCCGGTGAACATTTATATTGGGAAAGTCATGCCCGGTGAACTTTTGTATTGGGAAAGTCATGCCCGGTGAACTTTTGTATTGGGAAAGTCATGCCCGGTGAACTTTTGTGTGGGAAAAGTCATCTCCGGTGAACTTTTGTATTGGGAAAGTCATCTCCGGTGATTTTTTGTATTGGGAAAGTCATGCCCGGTGAACTTTTGTATTGGGAAAGTCATGCGCGGTGAACTTTTGTATTGGGAAAGTCATCTCCGGTGAACTTTTGTATTGGCAAAGTCATGCCCGGTGAACTTTTGTATTGGGAAAGTCATGCCCGGTGAACTTTTGTATTGGGAAAGTCATGCCCGGTGAACTTTTGTATTGGGAAAGTCATGCCCGGTGAACTTTTGTATTGGGAAAGTCATGCCCGGTGAACTTTTGTATTGGGAAAGTCATGCCCGGTGAACTTTTGTATTGGAAAAGTCATGCCCGGTGAACTTTTGTATTGGGAAAGTCATGCCCGGTGAACTTTTGTATGGGAAAAGTCATCTCCGGTGAACTTTTGTATGGGAAAAGTCATGCCCGGTGAACTTTTGTATTGGGAAAGTAATGCCCGGTGAACTTTTGTATTGGGAAAGTCATGCCCGGTGAACTTTTGTATTGGGAAAGTCATCTCCGGTGAACATTTGTATTGGGAAATTCATGCCCGGTGAACTTTTGTATTGGGAAAGTCATGCCCGGTGAACTTTTGTATTGGGAAAGTCATCTCCGGTGAACTTTTGTATTGGCAAAGTCATGCCCGGTGAACTTTTGTATTGGGAAAGTCATGCCCGGTGAACTTTTGTATTGGGAAAGTCATGCCCGGTGAACTTTTGTATTGGGAAAGTCATGCCCGGTCAACTTTTGTATTGGGAAAGTCATGCCCGGTGAACTTTTGTATGGGAAAAGTCATCTCCGGTGAACTTTTGTATTGGGAAAGTCATCTCCGGTGATTTTTTGTATTGGGAAAGTCATGCCCGGTGAACTTTTGTATTGGGAAAGTCATGCCCGGTGAACTTTTGTATTGGGAAAGTCATGCCCGGTGAACTTTTGTATTGGGAAAGTCATGCCCGGTGAACTTTTGTATTGGGAAAGTCATGCCCGGTGAACTTTTGTATTGGGAAAGTCATGCCCGGTGAACTTTTGTATGGGAAAAGTCATCTCCGGTGAACTTTTGTATGGGAAAAGTCATGCCTGGTGAACTTTTGTATTGGGAAAGTCATGCCCGGTGAACTTTTGTATTGGGAAAGTCATGCCCGGTGAACTTTTGTATTGGGAAAGTCATGCCCGGTGAACATTTGTATTGGGAAAGTCATGCCCGGTGAACTTTTGTATGGGAAAAGTCATGCCCGGTGAACTTTTGTATTGGGAAAGTCATGCCCGGTGAACTTTTGTATGGGAAAAGTCATCTCCGGTGAACTTATGTATTGGCAAAGTCATGCCCGGTGAACATTTATATTGGGAAAGTCATGCCCGGTGAACTTTTGTATTGGGAAAGTCATGCCCGGTGAACTTTTGTATTGGGAAAGTCATGCCCGGTGAACTTTTGTGTGGGAAAAGTCATCTCCGGTGAACTTTTGTATTGGGAAAGTCATCTCCGGTGATTTTTTGTATTGGGAAAGACATGCCCGGTGAACTTTTGTATTGGGAAAGTCATGCCCGGTGAACTTTTGTATTGGGAAAGTCATCTCCGGTGAACTTTTGTATTGGCAAAGTCATGCCCGGTGAACTTTTGTATTGGGAAAGTCATGCCCGGTGAACTTTTGTATTGGGAAAGTCATGCCCGGTGAACTTTTGTATTGGGAAAGTCATGCCCGGTGAACTTTTGTATTGGGAAAGTCATGCCCGGTGAACTTTTGTATTGGGAAAGTCATGCCCGGTGAACTTTTGTATTGGGAAAGTCATATCCGGTGAACTTTTGTAATGGCAAAGTCATGCCCGGTGAACTTTTGTATTGGGAAAGTCATGCCCGGTGAACATTTGTATTGGGAAAGTCATGCCCGGTGAACTTTTGTATGGGAAAAGTCATCTCCGGTGAACTTTTGTATTGGGAAAGTCATGCCCGGTGAACTTTTGTATTGGGAAAGTCATGCCCGGTGAACTTTTGTATTGGGGAAGTCATCTCCGGTGAACTTTTGTATTGGGAAAGTCATGCCCGGTGAACTTTTGTATTGGGAAAGTCATGCCCGGTGAACTTTTGTATTGGGAAAGTCATGCCCGCTGAACTTTTGTATTGGGAAAGTCATCTCCGGTGAACTTTTGTATTGGCAAAGTCATGCCCGGTGAACATTTGTATTGGGAAATTCATGCACGGTGAACTTTTGTATTGGGAAAATCATGCCCGGTGAACTCTTGTATTGGGAAAGTCATCTCCGGTGAACTTTTGTATTGGGAAAATCATGGCCGGTGAACTTTTGTATTGGGAAAGTCATGCCCGGTGAACTTTTGTATTGGGAAAGTCATGCCCGGTGAACTTTTGTATTGGGAAAGTCATGCCCGGTGAACTTTTGTATTGGGAAAGTCATGCCCGGTGAACTTTTGTATTGGGAAAGTCATCTCCGGTGAACTTTTGTATTGGCAAAGTCATGCCCGGTGAACATTTGTATTGGGAAATTCATGCCCGGTGAACTTTTGTATTGGAAAAGTCATCTCCGGTGAACTTTTGTATTGGGAAAGTCATGCCCGGTGAACTTTTGTATTGGGAAAGTCATGCCCGGTGAACTTTTGTATTAGGAAAGTCATGCCCGGTGAACTTTTGTATTGGGAAAGTCATGCCCGGTGAACTTTTGCATTGGGAAAGTCATGCCCGGTGAACTTTTGTATTGGGAAAGTCATCTCCGGTGAACTTTTGTATTGGGAAAGTCATGCCCGGTGAACTTTTGTATTGGAAAAGTCATGCCCGGTGAACTTTTGTATTGGGAAAGTCATCTCCGGTGAACTTATGTATTGGGAAAGTCATGCCCGGTGAACATTTATATTGGGAAAGTCATGCCCGGTGAACTTTTGTATTGGGAAAGTCATGCCCGGTGAACTTTTGTATTGGGAAAGTCATGCCCGGTGAACTTTTGAATTGGGAAAGTCATGCCCGGTGAACTTTTGTATTGGGAAAGTCATGCCCGGTGAACTTTTGTATTGGGAAAGTCATCTCCGGTGAACATTTGTATTGGGAAATTCATGCCCGGTGAACTTTTGTATTGGGAAAGTCATCTCCGGTGAACTTTTGTATTGGCAAAGTCATGCCCGGTGAACTTTTGTATTGGGAAAGTCATCTCCGGTGAACTTTTGTATTGGCAAAGTCATGCCCGGTGAACTTTTGTATTGGGAAAGTCATGCCCGGTGAACTTTTGTATTGGGAAAGTCATGCCCGGTGAACTTTTGTATTGGGAAAGTCATGCCCGGTGAACTTTTGTATTGGGAAAGTCATGCCCGGTGAACTTTTGTATGGGAAAAGTCATCTCCGGTGAACTTTTGTATTGGGAAAGTCATCTCCGGTGAACTTTTGTATTGGCAAAGTCATGCCCGGTGAACATTTGTATTGGGAAATTCATGCACGGTGAACTTTTGTATTGGGAAAATCATGCCCGGTGAACTCTTGTATTGGGAAAGTCATCTCCGGTGAACTTTTGTATTGGGAAAATCATGGCCGGTGAACTTTTGTATTGGGAAAGTCATGCCCGGTGAACTTTTGTATTGGGAAAGTCATGCCCGGTGAACTTTTGTATTGGGAAAGTCATGCCCGGTGAACTTTTGTATTGGGAAAGTCATGCCCGGTGAACTTTTGTATTGGGAAAGTCATCTCCGGTGAACTTTTGTATTGGCAAAGTCATGCCCGGTGAACATTTGTATTGGGAAATTCATGCCCGGTGAACTTTTGTATTGGAAAAGTCATCTCCGGTGAACTTTTGTATTGGGAAAGTCATGCCCGGTGAACTTTTGTATTGGGAAAGTCATGCCCGGTGAACTTTTGTATTAGGAAAGTCATGCCCGGTGAACTTTTGTATTGGGAAAGTCATGCCCGGTGAACTTTTGCATTGGGAAAGTCATGCCCGGTGAACTTTTGTATTGGGAAAGTCATCTCCGGTGAACTTTTGTATTGGGAAAGTCATGCCCGGTGAACTTTTGTATTGGAAAAGTCATGCCCGGTGAACTTTTGTATTGGGAAAGTCATCTCCGGTGAACTTATGTATTGGGAAAGTCATGCCCGGTGAACATTTATATTGGGAAAGTCATGCCCGGTGAACTTTTGTATTGGGAAAGTCATGCCCGGTGAACTTTTGTATTGGGAAAGTCATCTCCGGTGAACTTTTGTATTGGCAAAGTCATGCCCGGTGAACTTTTGTATTGGGAAAGTCATGCCCGGTGAACTTTTGTATTGGGAAAGTCATGCCCGGTGAACTTTTGTATTGGGAAATTCATGCACGGTGAACTTTTGTATTGGGAAAGTCATCTCCGGTGAACTTTTGTATTGGCAAAGTCATGCCCGGTGAACTTTTGTATTGGGAAAGTCATCTCCGGTGAACTTTTGTATTGGCAAAGTCATGCCCGGTGAACTTTTGTATTGGGAAAGTCATGCCCGGTGAACTTTTGTATTGGGAAAGTCATGCCCGGTGAACTTTTGTATTGGGAAAGTCATGCCCGGTGAACTTTTGTATTGGGAAAGTCATGCCCGGTGAACTTTTGTATGGGAAAAGTCATCTCCGGTGAACTTTTGTATTGGGAAAGTCATCTCCGGTGATTTTTTGTATTGGGAAATTCATGCCCGGTGAACTTTTGTATTGGGAAAGTCATGCCCGGTGAACTTTTGTATTGGGAAAGTCATGACCGGTGAACTTTTGTATTGGGAAAGTCATGCCCGGTGAACTTTTGTATTGGGAAAGTCATGCCCGGTGAACTTTTGTATTGGGAAAGTCATGCCCGGTGAACTTTTGTATGGGAAAAGTCATCTCCGGTGAACTTTTGTATGGGAAAAGTCATGCCTGGTGAACTTTTGTATTAGAAAAGTGATGCCCGGTGAACTTTTGTATTGGGAAAGTCATGCCCGGTGAACTTTTGTATTGGGAAAGTCATGCCCGGTGAACTTTTGTATTGGGAAAGTCATGCCCGGTGAACTTTTGTATTGGGAAAGTCATGCCCGGTGAACTTTTGTATTGGGAAAGTCATCTCCGGTGAACTTTTGTATTGGCAAAGTCATGCCCGGTGAACTTTTGTATTGGGAAAGTCATGCCCGGTGAACATTTGTATTGGGAAAGTCATGCCCGGTGAACTTTTGTATGGGAAAAGTCATGCCCGGTGAACTTTTGTATTGGGAAAGTCATGCCCGGTGAACTTTTGTATGGGAAAAGTCATCTCCGGTGAACTTATGTATTGGCAAAGTCATGCCCGGTGAACATTTATATTGGGAAAGTCATGCCCGGTGAACTTTTGTATTGGGAAAGTCATGCCCGGTGAACTTTTGTATTGGGAAAGTCATGCCCGGTGAACTTTTGTGTGGGAAAAGTCATCTCCGGTGAACTTTTGTATTGGGAAAGTCATCTCCGGTAATTTTTTGTATTGGGAAAGTCATGCCCGGTGAACTTTTGTATTGGGAAAGTCATGCCCGGTGAACTTTTGTATTGGGAAAGTCATCTCCGGTGAACTTTTGTATTGGCAAAGTCATGCCCGGTGAACTTTTGTATTGGGAAAGTCATGCCCGGTGAACTTTTGTATTGGGAAAGTCATGCCCGGTGAACTTTTGTATTGAGAAAGTCATGCCCGGTGAACTTTTGTATTGGGAAAGTCATGCCCGGTGAACTTTTGTATTGGGAAAGTCATCACCGGTGAACTTTTGTATTGGGAAAGTCATCTCCGGTGATTTTTTGTATTGGGAAAGTCATGACCGGTGAACTTTTGTATTGGGAAAGTCATGCCCGGTGAACTTTTGTATTGGGAAAGTCATGCCCGGTGAACTTTTGTATTGGGAAAGTCATGCCCGGTGAACTTTTGTATTGGGAAAGTCATGCCCGGTGAACTTTTGTATTGGGAAAGTCATGCCCGGTGAACTTTTGTATGGGAAAAGTCATCTCCGGTGAACTTTTGTATGGGAAAAGTCATGCCTGGTGAACTTTTGTATTAGGAAAGTCATGCCCGGTGAACTTTTGTATTGGGAAAGTCATGCCCGGTGAACTTTTGTATTGGGAAAGTCATGCCCGGTGAACTTTTGTATTGGGAAAGTCATGCCCGGTGAACTTTTGTATTGGGAAAGTCATGCCCGGTGAACTTTTGTATTGGGAAAGTCATCTCCGGTGAACTTTTGTATTGGCAAAGTCATGCCCGGTGAACTTTTATATTGGGAAAGTCATGCCCGGTGAACATTTGTATTGGGAAAGTCATGCCCGGTGAACTTTTGTATGGGAAAAGTCATCTCCGGTGAACTTTTGTATTGGGAAAGTCATGCCCGGTGAACTTTTGTATTTGGAAAGTCATGCCCGGTGAACTTTTGTATTGGGGAAGTCATCTCCGGTGAACTTTTGTATTGGGAAAGTCATGCCCGGTGAACTTTTGTATTGGGAAAGTCATACCCGGTGAACTTTTGTATTGGGAAAGTCATGCCCGGTGAACTTTTGTATTGGGAAAGTCATCTCCGGTGAACTTTTGTATTGGGAAAATCATGGCCGGTGAACTTTTGTATTGGGTAAGTCATGCCCTGTGAACTTTTGTATTGGGAAAGTCATGCCCGGTGAACTTTTGTATTGGGAAAGTCATGCCCGGTGAACTTTTGTATTGGGAAAGTCATGCCCGGTGAACTTTTCTATTGGGAAAGTCATGCCCGGTGAACTTTTGTATTGGGAAAGTCATCTCCGGTGAACTTTTGTATTGGCAAAGTCATGCATGGTGAACATTTGTATTGGGAAATTCATGCCCGGTGAACTATTGTATTGGGAAAGTCATCTCCGGTGAACATTTGTATTGGGAAATTCATGCCCGGTGAACTTTTGTATTGGGAAAGTCATGCCCGGTGAACTTTTGTATTGGGAAAGTCATCTCCGGTGAACTTTTGTATTGGGAAAGTCATGCCCGGTGAACTTTTGTATTGGGAAAGTCATGCCCGGTGAACTTTTGTATTGGGAAAGTCATGCCCGGTGAACTTTTGTATTGGGAAAATCATGCCCGGTGAACTTTTGTATTGGGAAAGTCATCTCCGGTGAACTTTTGTATTGGGAAAATCATGGCCGGTGAACTTTTGTATTGGGTAAGTCATGCCCTGTGAACTTTTGTATTGGGAAAGTCATGCCCGGTGAACTTTTGTATTGGGAAAGTCATGCCCGGTGAACTTTTGTATTGGGAAAGTCATGCCCGGTGAACTTTTCTATTGGGAAAGTCATGCCCGGTGAACTTTTGTATTGGGAAAGTCATCTCCGGTGAACTTTTGTATTGGCAAAGTCATGCATGGTGAACATTTGTATTGGGAAATTCATGCCCGGTGAACTTTTGTATTGGAAAAGTCATCTCGGGTGAACTTTTGTATTGGGAAAGTCATGCCCGGTGAACTTTTGTATTGGGAAAGTCATGCCCGGTGAACTTTTGTATTAGGAAAGTCATGCCCGGTGAACTTTTGTATTGGGAAAATCATGCCCGGTGAACTTTTGTATTGGGAAAGTCATCTCCGGTGAACTTTTGTATTGGGAAAATCATGGCCGGTGAACTTTTGTATTGGGAAAGTCATGCCCGGTGAACTTTTGTATTGGGAAAGTCATGCCCGGTGAACTTTTGTATTGGGAAAGTCATTTCCGGTGAACTTTTGTATTGGGAAAGTCATGCCCGGTGAACTTTTGTATTGGAAAAGTCATGCCCGGTGAACTTTTGTATTGGGAAAGTCATCTCCGGTGAACTTATGTATTGGGAAAGTCATGCCCGGTGAACATTTATATTGGGAAAGTCATGCCCGGTGAACTTTTGTATTGGGAAAGTCATGCCCGGTGAACTTTTGTATTGGGAAAGTCATGCCCGGTGAAACTTTGTATTGGGAAAGTCATGCCCGGTGAACTTTTGTATTGGGAAAGTCATCTCCGGTGAACATTTGTATTGGGAAATTCATGCCCGGTGAACTTTTGTATTGGGAAAGTCATGCCCGGTGAACTTTTGTATTGGGAAAGTCATCTCCGGTGAACTTTTGTATTGGGAAAGTCATGCCCGGTGAACTTTTGTATTGGGAAAGTCATGCCCGGTGAACTTTTGTATTGGGAAAGTCATGCCCGGTGAACTTTTGTATTGGGAAAGTCATGCCCGGTGAACTTTTGTATTGGGAAAGTCATGCCCGGTGAACTTTTGTATGGGAAAAGTCATCTCCGGTGAACTTTTGTATTGGGAATGTCATCTCCGGTGATTTTTTGTATTGGGAAAGTCATGCCCGGTGAACTTTTGTATTGGGAAAGTCATGCCCGGTGAACTTTTGTATTGGGAAAGTCATGCCCGGTGAACTTTTGTATTGGGAAAGTCATGCCCGGTGAACTTTTGTATTGGGAAAGTCATGCCCGGTGAACTTTTGTATTGGGAAAGTCATGCCCGGTGAACTTTTGTATGGGAAAAGTCATGCCTGGTGAACTTTTGTATTAGGAAAGTCATGTCCGGTGAACTTTTGTATTGGGAAAGTCATGCCCGGTGAACTTTTGTATTGGGAAAGTCATGCCCGGTGAACTTTTGTATTGGGAAAGTCATGCCCGGTGAACTTTTGTATTGGGAAATTCATGCCCGGTAAACTTTTGTATTGGGAAAGTCATCTCCGGTGAACTTTTGTATTGGCAAAGTCATGCCCGGTGAACTTTTGTATTGGGAAAGTCATGCCCGGTGAACATTTGTATTGGGAAAGTCATGCCCGGTGAACTTTTGTATGGGAAAAGTCATGCCCGGTGAACTTTTGTATTGGGAAAGTCATGCCCGGTGAACTTTTGTATGGGAAAAGTCATCTCCGGTGAACTTATGTATTGGGAAAGTCATGCCCGGTGAACATTTATATTGGGAAAGTCATGCCCGGTGAACTTTTGTATTGGGAAAGTCATGCCCGGTGAACTTTTGTATTGAGAAAGTCATGCCCGGTGAACTTTTGTATTGGGAAAGTCATGCCCGGTGAACTTTTGTATGGGAAAGTCATCTCCGGTGAAAGTCATGCCCGGTGAACTTTTGTATGGGAAAAGTCATCTCCGGTGAACTTTTGTATGGGAAAAGTCATGCCTGGTGAACTTTTGTATTAGGAAAGTCATGCCCGGTGAACTTTTGTATTGGGAAAGTCATGCCTGGTGAACTTTTGTATTGGGAAAGTCATGCCCGGTGAACTTTTGTATTGGGAAAGTAATGCCCGGTGAACTTTTGTAGTGGGAAAGTCATGCCCGGTGAACTTTTGTATTGGGAAAGTCATCTCCGGTGAACTTTTTTATTGGCAAAGTCATGCCCGGTGAACTTTTGTATTGGGAAAGTCATGCCCGGTGAACATTTGTATTGGGAAAGTCATGCCCGGTGAACTTTTGTATGGGAAAAGTCAACTCCGGTGAACTTTTGTATTGGGAAAGTCATGCCCGGTGAACTTTTGTATTGGGAAAGTCATGCCCGGTGAACTTTTGTATTGGGAAAGTCATGCCCGGTGAACTTTTGTATTGGGAAAGTCATCTCCGGTGAACTTTTGTATTGGGAAAGTCATCTCCGGTGAACTTTTGTATTGGGAAAGTCATGCCCGGTGAACTTTTGTATTGGGAAAGTCATGCCCGGTGAACTTTTGTATTGGGAAAGTCATGCCCGGTGATCTTTGTGTTGGGAAAGCCATGCCCGGTGAACTTTTGTATTGGAAAAGTCATCTCCGGTGAACTTTTGTATTGGGAAAGTCATGCCCGGTGAACTTTTGTATTGGCAAAGTCATGCCCGGTGAACATTTGTATTGGGAAATTCATGCCCGGTGAACTTTTGTATTGGGAAAGTCATGCCCGGTGAACTTTTGTATTGGGAAAGTCATCTCCGGTGAACTTTTGTATTGGGAAAGTCATGCCCGGTGAACTTTTGTATGGGAAAAGTCATCTCCGGTGAACTTTTGTATTGGCAAAGTCATGCCCGGTGAACATTTGTATTGGGAAATTCATGCCCGGTGAACTTTTTTATTGGGAAAGTCATGCCCGGTGAACTTTTGTATTGGGAAAGTCATCTCCGGTGAACTTTTGTATGGGAAAAGTCATCTCCGGTGTACTTTTGTATTGGGAAAGTTATGCCCGGTGAACTTTTGTATTGGGAAAGTCATGCCCGTTGAACTTTTGTGTTGGGAAAGCCATGCCCGGTGAACTTTTGTATTGGGAAAGTCATGCCCGGTGAACTTTTGTATTGGGAAAGTCATCTCCGGTGAACTTTTGTATTGGGAAAGTCATGCCCGGTGAACTTTTGTATTGGGAAAGTCATGCCCGGTGAACTTTTGTATGGGAAAAGTCATCTCCGGTGAACTTTTGTATTGGGAAAGTCATCTCCGGTGAACTTTTGTATTGGCAAAGTCATGCCCGGTGAACTTTTGTATTGGGAAAGTCATCTCCGGTGAACTTTTGTATTGGCAAAGTCATGCCTGGTAAACATTTGTATTGGGAAATTCATGCCCGGTGAACTTTTGTATTGGGAAAGTCATCTCCGGTGAACTTTTGTATTGGGAAAGTCATGCCCGGTGAACTTTTGTATTGGGAAAGTCATCTCCGGTGAACTTTTGTATTGGCAAAGTCATGCCCGGTGAACATTTGTATTGGGAAATTCATGCCCGGTGAACTTTTGTATTAGGAAAGTCATGCCCGGTGAACTTTTGTATTGGGAAAGTCATGCCCGGTGAACTTTTGTATTGGGAAAGTCATCTCCGGTGAACATTTGTATTGGGAAATTCATGCCCGGTGAACTTTTGTATTGGGAAAGTCATGCCCGGTGAACTTTCGTATTGGGAAAGTCATGCCCGGTGAACTTTTGTATTGGGAAAGTCATGCCCGGTGAACTTTTGTATTGGGAAAGTCATCTCCGGTGAACTTTTGTATTGGCAAAGTCATGCCCGGTGAACATTTGTATTGGGAAATTCATGCCCGGTGAACTTTTGTATTAGGAAAGTCATGCCCGGTGAACTTTTGTATTGGGAAAGTCATGCCCGGTGAACTTTTGTATTGGGAAAGTCATCTCCGGTGAACATTTGTATTGGGAAATTCATGCCCGGTGAACTTTTGTATTGGGAAAGTCATGCCCGGTGAACTTTCGTATTGGGAAAGTCATGCCCGGTGAACTTTTGTATTGGGAAATTCATGCCCGGTGAACTTTTGTATTGGGAAAGTCATCTCCGGTGAACTTTTGTATTGGGAAAGTCATGCCCGGTGAACTTTTGTATTGAGAAAGTCATGCCCGGTGAACTTTTGTATTGGGAAAGTCATGCCCGGTGAACTTTTGTATTGGGAAAGTCATGCCCGGTGAACTTTTGTATTGGGAAAGTCATCTCCGGTGAACTTTTGTATGGGAAAAGTCATCTCCGGTGAACTTTTGTATTGGGAAAGTCATGCCCGGTGAACTTTTGTATTGGGAAAGTCATGCCCGGTGAACTTTCGTATTGGGAAAGTCATGCCCGGTGAACTTTTGTATTGGGAAAGTCATGCCCGGTGAACTTTTGTATTGGGAAAGTCATCTCCGGTGAACTTTTGTATGTGAAAAGTCATGCCCGGTGAACTTTTTTATTGGGAAATCATGCCCGGTGAACTTTTGTATTGGGAAAGTCATCTCCGGTGAACTTTTGTATGGGAAAAGTCAAGCCCGGTGAACTTTTGTATTGAGAAAGTCATGCCCGGTGAACTTTTGTATTGGGAAAGTCATGCCCGGTGAACTTTTGTATTGGGAAAGTCATGCCCGGTGAACTTTTGTATTGGGAAAGTCATGCCCGGTGAACTTTTGTATTGGGAAACTCATGCCCGGTGAACTTTTGTATTGGCAAAGTCATGCCCGGTGAACATTTGTATGGGGAAATTCATGCCCGGTGAACTTTTGTATTGGGAAAGTCATGCCCGGTGAACATTTGTATTGGGAAAGTCATGCCCGGCGAACTTTTGTATTGGGAAAGTCATCTCCGGTGAACTTTTGTATTGGGAAAGTCATCTCCGGTGAACTTTTGTATTGGGAAAGTCATGCCCGGTGAACTTTTGTATGGGAAAAGTCATCTCCGGTGAACTTTTGTATTGGGAAAGTCATGCCCGGTGAACTTTTGTATTGGGAAAGTCATCTCCGGTGAACTTTTGTATTGGGAAAGTCATCTCCGGTGAACTTTTGTATTGGCAAAGTCATGCCCGGTGAACTTTTGTATTGGGAAAGTCATCTCCGGTGAACTTATGTATTGGGAAAGTCATGCCCGGTGAACATTTATATTGGGAAAGTCATGCCCGGTGAACTTTTGTATTGGGAAAGTCATGCCCGGTGAACTTTTGTATTGGGAAAGTCATGCCCGGTGAACTTTTGTATTTGGAAAGTCATGCCCGGTGAACTTTTGTATGGGAAAAGTCATCTCCGGTGAACTTTTGTATTGAGAAAGTCATCTCCGGCGAACTTTTGTATTGATAAAGTCATGCCCGGTGAACTTTTGTATTGGGAAAGTCATGCCCGGTGAACTTTTGTATTGGGAAAGTCATCTCCGGTGAACTTTTGTATTGGCAAAGTCATGCCCGGTGAACATTTGTATTGGGAAATTCATGCCCGGTGAACTTTTGTATTAGGAAAGTCATGCCCGGTGAACTTTTGTATTGGGAAAGTCATGCCCGGTGAACTTTTGTATTGGGAAAGTCATGCCCGGTGAACTTTTGTATTGGGAAAGTCATGCCCGGTGAACTTTTGTATTGGGAAAGTCATGCCCGGTGAACTTTTGTATTGGGAAAGTCATCTCCGGTGAACTTTTGTATTGGCAAAGTCATGCCCGGTGAACTTTTGTATTGGGAAAGTCATGCCCGGTGAACATTTGTATTGGGAAAGTCATGCCCGGTGAACTTTTGTATTGGGAAAGTCATGCCCGGTGAACTTTTGTGTTGGGAAAGCCATGCCCGGTGAACTTTTGTATTGGGAAAGTCATCTCCGGTGAACTTTTGTATTGGGAAAGTCATCTCCGGTGAACTTTTGTATTGGGAAAGTCATGCCCGGTGAACTTTTGTATTGGGAAAGTCATGCCCGGTGAACTTGTGTATTGGGAAAGTCATGCCCGGTGAACTTTTGTGTTGGGAAAGCCATGCCCGGTGAACTTTTGTATTGGAAAATTCATCTCCGGTGAACTTTTGTATTGGGAAAGTCATGCCCGGTGAACTTTTGTATTGGCAAAGTCATGCCCGGTGAACATTTGTATTGGGAAATTCATACCCGGCGAACTTTTGTATTGGGAAAGTCATGCCCGGTGAACTTTTGTATTGGGAAAGTCATCTCCGGTGAACTTTTGTATTGGGAAAGTCATGCCCGGTGAACTTTTGTATGGGAAAAGTCATCTCCGGTGAACTTTTGTATTGGCAAAGTCATGCCCGGTGAACATTTGTATTGGGAAATTCATGCCCGGTGAACTTTTTTATTGGGAAAGTCATGCCCGGTGAACTTTTGTATTGGGAAAGTCATCTCCGGTGAACTTTTGTATGGGAAAAGTCATCTCCGGTGTACTTTTGTATTGGGAAAGTCTGCCCGGTGAACTTTTGTATTGGGAAAGTCATCTCCGATGAACTTTTGTATTGGGAAAAGTCATTTCTGGTGAACTTTTGTATGGGAAAAGTCATGCCCGGTGAACTTTTGTATAGGAAAAGTCATCTCCGGTGAACTTATGTATTGGGAAAGTCATGCCCGGTGAACATTTATATTGGGAAAGTCATGCCCGGTGAACTTTTGTATTGGGAAAGTCATGCCCGGTGAACTTTTGTATTGGGAAAGTCATGCCCGGTGAACTTTTGTATTGGGAAAGTCATCTCCGGTGAACTTTTGTATTGGGAAAGTCATGCCCGGTGAACTTTTGTATTGAGAAAGTCATGCCCGGTGAACTTTTGTATTGGGAAAGTCATGCCCGGTGAACTTTTGTGTTGAGAAAGTCATGCCCGGTGAACTTTTGTATTGGGAAAGTCATGCCCGGTGAACTTTTGTATTGGGAAAGTCATCTCCGGTGAACTTTTGTATTGGGAAAGTCATGCCCGGTGAACTTTTGTATTGGGAAAGTCATGCCCGGTGAAATTTTGTATGGGAAAAGTCATCTCCGGTGAACTTTTGTATTGGGAAAGTCATCTCCGGTGAACTTTTGTATTGGCAAAGTCATGCCCGGTGAACATTTGTATTGGGAAAGTCATCTCCGGTGAACTTTTGTATTGGGAAAGTCATGCCCAGTGAACTTTTGTATTGGGAAAGTCATCTCCGGTGAACTTTTGTATTGGCAAAGTCATGCCCGGTGAACATTTGTATTGGGAAATTCATGCCCGGTGAACTTTTGTATTGGGAAAGTCATCTCCGGTGAACTTTTGTATTGGGAAAGTCATGCCCGGTGAACTTTTGTATTGGGAAAGTCATGCCCGGTGAACTTTTGTATTGGGAAAGTCATCTCCGGTGAACTTTTGTATTGGCAAAGTCATGCCCGGTGAACATTTGTATTGGGAAATTCATGCCCGTTGAACTTTTGTATTGGGAAAGTCATGCCCGGTGAACTTTTGTATTGGGAAAGTCATGTCCGGTGAACTTTTGTATTAGGAAAGTCATGCCCGGTGAACTTTTGTATTGGGAAAGTCATGCCCGGTGAACTTTTGTATTGGGAAAGTCATGCCCGGTGAACTTTTGTATTGGGAAAGTCATCTCCGTCGAACTTTTGTATTGGGAAAGTCATGCCCGGTGAACTTTAGTATTGGGAAAGTCATGCCCGGTGAACTTTTGTATTGAGAAAGTCATGCCCGGTGAACTTTTGTATTGGGAAAGTCATGCCCGGTGAACTTTTGTATTGGGAAAGTCATGCCCGGTGAACTTTTGTATTGGGAAAGTCATCTCCGGTGAACTTTTGTATGGGAAAAGTCATCTCCGGTGAACTTTTGTATTGGGAAAGTCATGCCCGGTGAACTTTTGTATTGGGAAAGTCATGCCCGGTGAACTTTTGTATTGGGAAAGTCATGCCCGGTGAACTTTTGTATTGGGAAAGTCATGCCCGGTGAACTTTTGTGTTGAGAAAGTCATGCCCGGTGAACTTTTGTATTGGGAAAGTCATGCCCGGTGAACTTTTGTATTGGGAAAGTCATGCCCGGTGAACTTTTGTATTGGGAAAGTCATCTCCGGTGAACATTTGTATTGGGAAATTCATGCCCGGTGAACTTTTGTATTGGGAAAGTCATGCCCGGTGAACTTTTGTATTGGGAAAGTCATCTCCGGTGAACTTTTGTATGGGAAAAGTCATCTCCGGTGAACTTTTGTATTGGGAAAGTCATGCCCGGTGAACTTTTGTATTGGGAAAGTCATGCCCGGTGAACTTTTGTATTGGGAAAGTCATCTCCGGTGAACTTTTGTATGGGAAAAGTCATGCCCGGTGAACTTTTTTATTGGGAAAGTCATGCCCGGTGAACTTTTGTATTGGAAAAGTCATGCCCGGTGAACTTTTGTATTGGGAAAGTCATCTCCGGTGAACTTTTGTATGGGAAAAGTCATGCCCGGTGAACTTTTGTATTGAGAAAGTCATGCCCGGTGAACTTTTGTATTGGGAAAGTCTTGCCCGGTGAACTTTTGTATTGGGAAAGTCATGCCCGGTGAACTTTTGTATTGGGAAAGTCATGCCCGGTGAACTTTTGTATTGGGAAAGTCATGCCCGGTGAACTTTTGTATTGGCAAAGTCATGCCCGGTGAAAATTTGTATTGGGAAATTCATGCCCGGTGAACTTTTGTATTGGGAAAGTCATGCCCGGTGAACATTTGTATTGGGAAAGTCATGCCCGGCGAACTTTTGTATTGGGAAAGTCATCTCCGGTGAACTTTTGTATTGGGAAAGTCATGCCCGGTGAACTTTTGTATTGGGAAAGTCATCTCCGGTGTACTTTTGTATTGGCAAAGTCATGCCCGGTAAACATTTGTATTGGGAAATTCATGCCCGGTGAACTTTTGTATTGGCAAAGTCATGCTCGGTGAACTTTTGTATTGGGAAAGTCATCTCCGGTGAACTTATGTATTGGGAAAGTCATGCCCGGTGAACATTTATATTGGGAAAGTCATGCCCGGTGAACTTTTGTATTGGGAAAGTCATGCCCGGTGAACTTTTGTATTGGGAAAGTCATGTCCGGTGAACTTTTGTATTGGGAAAGTCATGCCCGGTGAACTTTTGTATGGGAAAAGTCATCTCCGGTGAACTTTTGTATTGGGAAAGTCATCTCCGGCGAACTTTTGTATTGATAAAGTCATGCCCGGTGAACTTTTGTATTGGGAAAGTCATGCCCGGTGAACTTTTGTATTGGGAAAGTCATGCCCGGTGAACTTTTGTATTGGGAAAGTCATGCCCGGTGAACTTTTGTATTGGGAAAGTCATGCCCGGTGAACTTTTGTATGGGAAAAGTCATCTCCGGTGAACTTTTGTATTGGGAAAGTCATGCCCGGTGAACTTTTGTATTGGGAAAGTCATGCCCGGTGAACTTTTGTATTGGGAAAGTCATCTCCGGTGAACTTTTGTATGGGAAAAGTCATGCCCGGTGAACTTTTTTATTGGAAAAGTCATGCCCGGTGAACTTTTGTATTGGAAAAGTCATGCCCGGTGAACTTTTGTATTGGGAAAGTCATCTCCGGTGAACTTTTGTATGGGAAAAGTCATGCCCGGTGAACTTTTGTATTGAGAAAGTCATGCCCGGTGAACTTTTGTATTGGGAAAGTCATGCCCGGTGAACTTTTGTATTGGGAAAGTCATGCCCGGTGAACTTTTGTATTGGGAAAGTCATGCCCGGTGAACTTTTGTATTGGGAAAGTCATGCCCGGTGAAGTTTTGTATTGGCAAAGTCATGCCCGGTGAACATTTGTATTGGGAAATTCATGCCCGGTGAACTTTTGTATTGGGAAAGTCATGCCCGGTGAACATTTGTATTGGGAAAGTCATGCCCGGCGAACTTTTGTATTGGGAAAGTCATCTCCGGTGAACTTTTGTATTGGGAAAGTCATGCCCGGTGAACTTTTGTATTGGGAAAGTCATCTCCGGTGTACTTTTGTATTGGCAAAGTCATACCCGGTGAACATTTGTATTGGGAAATTCATGCCCGGTGAACTTTTGTATTGGCAAAGTCATGCCCGGTGAACTTTTGTATTGGGAAAGTCATCTCCGGTGAACTTATGTATTGGGAAAGTCATGCCCGGTGAACATTTGTATTGGGAAAGCCATGCCCGGTGAACTTTTGTATTGGGAAAGTCATGCCCGGTGAACTTTTGTATGGGAAAAGTCATCTCCGGTGAACTTTTGTATTGGGAAAGTCATCTCCGGCGAACTTTTGTATTGATAAAGTCATGCCCGGTGAACTTTTGTATTGGGAAAGTCATGCCCGGTGAACTTTTGTATTGGGAAAGTCATGCCCGGCGAACTTTTGTATTGGGAAAGTCATCTCCGGTGAACTTTTGTATTGGGAAAGTCATGCCCGGTGAACTTTTGTATTGGGAAAGTCATCTCCGGTGTACTTTTGTATTGGCAAAGTCATGCCCGGTGAACATTTGTATTGGGAAATTCATGCCCGGTGAACTTTTGTATTGGCAAAGTCATGCCCGGTGAACTTTTGTATTGGGAAAGTCATCTCCGGTGAACTTATGTATTGGGAAAGTCATGCCCGGTGAACATTTGTATTGGGAAAGTCATGCCCGGTGAACTTTTGTATTGGGAAAGTCATGCCCGGTGAACTTTTGTATGGGAAAAGTCATCTCCGGTGAACTTTTGTATTGGGAAAGTCATCTCCGGCGAACTTTTGTATTGATAAAGTCATGCCCGGTGAACTTTTGTATTGGGAAAGTCATGCCCGGTGAACTTTTGTATTGGGAAAGTCATGCCCGATGAACTTTTGTATTGGGAAAGTCATGCCCGGTGAACTTTTGTATTGGGAAAGTCATGCCCGGTGAACTTTTGTATTGGCAAAGTCATCTCCGGTGAACTTTTGTATTGGGAAAGTCATCTCCGGTGAACTTTTGTATTGGCAAAGTCATGCCCGGTGAACATTTGTATTGGGAAATTCATGCCCGGTGAACTTTTGTATTGGGAAAGTCATCTCCGGTGAACATTTGTATTGGGAAATTCATGCCCGGTGAACTTTTGTATTGGGAAAGTCATGCCCGGTGAACTTTTGTATTGGGAAAGTCATCTCCGGTGAACTTTTGTATTGGCAAAGTCATCTCCGGTGAACTTTTGTATGGGAAAAGTCATCTCCGGTGAACTTTTGTATTGGGAAAGTCATCTCCGGCGAACTTTTGTATTGATAAAGTCATGCCCGGTGAACTTTTGTATTGGGAAAGTCATGCCCGGTGAACTTTTGTATTGGGAAAATCATGCCCGGTGAACTTTTGTATTAGGAAAGTCATGCCCGGTGAACTTTTGTATTGGGAAAGTCATGCCCGGTGAACTTTTGTATTGGGAAAGTCATGCCCGGTGAACTTTTGTATTGGGAAAGTCATCTCCGTCGAACTTTTGTATTGGGAAAGTCATGCCCGGTGAACTTTAGTATTGGGAAAGTCATGCCCGGTGAACTTTTGTATTGAGAAAGTCATGCCCGGTGAACTTTTGTATTGGGAAAGTCATGCCCGGTGAACTTTTGTATTGGGAAAGTCATGCCCGGTGAACTTTTGTATTGGGAAAGTCATCTCCGGTGAACTTTTGTATTGGGAAAGTCATGCCCGGTGAACTTTTGTATTGGGAAAGTCATGCCCGGTGAACTTTTGTATTGGGAAAGTCATGCCCGGTGAACTTTTGTATTGGGAAAGTCATGCCCGGTGAACTTTTGTATTGGGAAAGTCATCTCCGGTGAACTTTTGTATTGGGAAAGTCATGCCCGGTGAACTTTTGTATTGGGAAAGTCATCTCCGGTGAACTTTTGTATTGGCAAAGTCATGCCCGGTGAACATTTGTATTGGGAAATTCATGCCCGGTGAACTTTTGTATTGGGAAAGTCATCTCCGGTGAACTTTTGTATTGGCAAAGTCATGCCCGGTGAACATTTGTATTGGGAAATTCATGCCCGGTGAACTTTTGTATTGGGAAAGTCATGCCCGGTGAACTTTTGTATTGGGAAAGTCATGCCCGGTGAACTTTCGTATTGGGAAAGTCATGCCCGGTGAACTTTTGTATTGGGAAATTCATGCCCGGTGAACTTTTGTATTGGGAAAGTCATCTCCGGTGAACTTTTGTATTGGGAAAGTCATGCCCGGTGAACTTTTGTATTGAGAAAGTCATGCCCGGTGAACTTTTGTATTGGGAAAGTCATGCCCGGTGAACTTTTATATTGGGAAAGTCATGCCCGGTGAACTTTTATATTGGGAAAGTCATGCCCGGTGAACTTTTGTATTGGGAATGTCATCTCCGGTGAACTTTTGTATGGGAAAAGTTATCTCCGGTGAACTTTTGTATTGGGAAAGTCATGCCCGGTGAACTTTTGTATTGGGAAAGTCATGCCCGGTGAATTTTCGTATTGGGAAAGTCATGCCCGGTGAACTTTTGTATTGGGAAAGTCATGCCCGGGGAACTTTTGTATTGGGAAAGTCATCTCCGGTGAACTTTTGTATGGGAAAAGTCATGCCCGGTGAACTTTTTTATTGGGAAAGTCATGCCCGGTGAACTTTTGTATTGGAAAAGTCATGCCCGGTGAACTTTTGTATTGGGAAAGTCATCTCCGGTGAACTTTTGTATGGAAAAAGTCATGCCCGGTGAACTTTTGTATTGAGAAAGTCATGCCCGGTGAACTTTTGTATTGGGAAAGTCATGCCCGGTGAACTTTTGTATTGGGAAAGTCATGCCCGGTGAACTTTTGTATTGGGAAAGTCATGCCCGGTGAACTTTTGTATTGGGAAAGTCATGCCCGGTGAACTTTTGTATTGGCAAAGTCATGCCCGGTGAACATTTGTATTGGGAAATTCATGCCGGTGAACTTTTGTATTGGGAAAGTCATGCCCGGTGAACATTTGTATTGGGAAAGTCATGCCCGGTGAACTTTTGTATTGGGAAAGTCATCTCCGGTGAACTTTTGTATTGGGAAAGTCATGCCCGGTGAACTTTTGTATTGGGAAAGTCATCTCCGGTGAACTTTTGTATTGGCAAAGTCATGCCCGGTGAACTTTTGAATTGGCAAAGTCATGCCCGGTGAACTTTTGTATTGGGAAAGTCATCTCCGGTGAACTTATGTATTGGGAAAGTCATGCCCGGTGAACATTTATATTGGGAAAGTCATGCCCGGTGAACTTTTGTATTGGGAAAGTCATGCCCGGTGAACTTTTGTATTGGGAAAGTCATGCCCGGTGAACTTTTGTATGGGAAAAGTCATCTCCGGTGAACTTTTGTATTGGGAATGTCATCTCCGGTGATTTTTTGTATTGGGAAAGTCATGCCCGGTGAACTTTTGTATTGGGAAAGTCATGCCCGGTGAACTTTTGTATTGGGAAAGTTATCTCCGGCGAACTTTTGTATTGATAAAGTCATGCCCGGTGAACTTTTGTATTGGGAAAGTCATGTCCGGTGAACTTTTGTATTGGGAAAGTCATGCCCGGTGAACTTTTGTATTGGGAAAGTCATGCCCGGTGAACTTTTGTATTGGGAAAGTCATGCCGGGTGAACTTTTGTATGGGAAAAGTCATCTCCGGTGAACTTTTGTATTGGGAAAGTCATCTCCGGTGAACTTTTGTATTGGCAAAGTCATGCCCGGTGAACATTTGTATTGGGAAATTCATGCCCGGTGAACTTTTGTATTGGGAAAGTCATCTCCGGTGAACATTTGTATTGGGAAATTCATGCCCGGTGAACTTTTGTATTGGGAAAGTCATGCCCGGTGAACTTTTGTATTGGGAAAGTCATCTCCGGTGAACTTTGGTATTGGCAAAGTCATCTCCGGTGAACTTTTGTATGGGAAAAGTCATCTCCGGTGAACTTTTGTATTGGCAAAGTCATGCCCGGTGAACTTTTGTATTGGGAAAGTCATCTCCGGTGAACTTTTGTATGGGAAAAGTCATCTCCGGTGAACTTTTGTATTGGGAAAGTCATGCCCGGCGAACTTTTGTATTGGGAAAGTCATCTCCGGTGAACTTTTGTATTGGGAAAGTCATCTCCGGTGAACTTTTGTATTGGGAAAGTCATGCCCGGTGAACTTTTGTATTGGGAAAGTCATCTCCGGTGAACTTTTGTATTGGCAAAGTCATGCCCGGTGAACATTTGTATTGGGAAATTCATGCCCGGTGAACTTTTGTATTGGGAAAGTCATCTCCGGTGAACTTTTGTATTGGGAAAGTCATGCCCGGTGAACTTTTGTATTGGGAAAGTCATGCCCGGTGAACATTTGTATTGGGAAAGTCATGCCTGGTGAACTTTTGTATGGGAAAAGTCATCTCCGGTGAACTTTTGTATTGGGAAAGTCATGCCCGGTGAACTTTTGTATTGGCAAAGTCATGCCCGGTGAACATTTGTATTGGGAAATTCATGCCCGGTGAACTTTTGTATTGGGAAAGTCATGCCCGGTGAACTTTTGTATTGGGAAAGTCATGCCCGGTGAACTTTTGTATTGGCAAAGACATGCCCGCTGAACATTTGTATTGGGAAATTCATGCCCGGTGAACTTTTGTATTGGGAAAGTCATCTCCGGTGAACTTTTGTATTGGGAAAGTCATGCCCGGTGAACTTTTGTATTGGGAAAGTCATCTCCGGTGAACTTTTGTATTGGGAAAGTCATGCCCGGTGAACTTTTGTATTGGGAAAGTCATGCCCAAGGAACTTTTGTATTGGGAAAGTCATGCCCGGTGAACTTTTGTATTGGGAAAGTCATGCCCGGTGAACTTTTGTGTTGGGAAAGCCATGCCCGGTGAACTTTTGTATTAGGAAAGTCATGCCCGGTGAACTTTTGTATTGGGAAAGTCATGTCCGGTGAACTTTTGTATTGGCAAAGTCATGTCCGGTGAACATTTGTCTTGGGAAATTCATGCCCGGTGAACTTTTGTATTGGGAAAGTCATGCCCGGTGAACTTTTGTATTGGGAAAGTCATGCCCGGTGAACTTTTGTATTGGGAAAGTCATGCCCGGTGAACTTTTGTATTGGGAAAGTCATGCCCGGTGAACTTTTGTATTGGGAAAGTCATGCCCGGTGAACTTTTGTATTGGGAAAGTCATGCCCGGTGAACTTTTGTATTGGGAAAAGTCATCTCCGGTGAACTTTTGTATTGGGAAAGTCATGCCCGGTGAACTTTTGTATTGGGAAAGTCATGCCCGGTGAACTTTTGTATTGGGAAAGTCATGCCCGGTGAACTTTTGTATTGGGAAAGTCATGCCCGGTGAACTTTTGTATTGGGAAAGTCATGCCCGGTGAACTTTTGTATTGGGAAAGTCATGCCCGGTGAACTTTTGTATTGGGAAAGTCATCTCCGGTGAACTTTTGTATTGGGAAAGTCATGCCCGGTGAACTTTTGTATTGGGAAAGTCATGCCCGGTGAACTTCTGTATTGGGAAAGTCATGCCCGGTGAACTTTTGTATTGGGAAAGTCATGCCCGGTGAACTTTTGTGTTGGGAAAGCCATGCCCGGTGAACTTTTGTATTGGAAAAGTCATCTCCGGTGAACTTTTGTATGGGAAAAGTCATCTCCGGTGAACTTTTGTATTGGGAAAGTCATGCCCGGTGAACTTTTGTTTTGGGAAAGTCATGCCCGGTGAACTTTTGTATTGGGAAAGCCATCTCCGGTGAACTTTTGTATTGGCAAAGTCATGCCCGGTGAACTTTTGTATTGGGAAAGTCATGCCCGGTGAACTTTTGTATTGGGAAAGTCATCTCCGGTGAACTTTTGTATTGGGAAAGTCATGCCCGGTGAACTTTTGTATTGGCAAAGTCATGCCCGGTGAACTTTTGTATTGGCAAAGTCATGCCCGGTGAACATTTGTATTGGGAAATTCATGCCCGGTGAACTTTTGTATTGGGAAAGTCATCTCCGGTGAACTTTTGTATTGGGAAAGTCATCTCCGGTGAACTTTTGTATGGGAAAAGTCATGCCCGGTGAACTTTTGTATTGGGAAAGTCATGCCCGGTGAACTTTTGTATTGGGAAAGTCATCTCCGGTGAACTTTTGTATGGGAAAAGTCACCTCCGGTGAACTTTTGTATTGGGAAAGTCATGCCCGGTGAACTTTTGTATTGGGAAAGTCATGCCCGGTGAACTTTTGTATTGGGAAAGTCATGCCCGGTGAACTTTTGTATTGGGAAAGTCATCTCCGGTGAACTTTTGTATTGGAAAAGTCATGCCCGGTGAACATTTGTATTGGGAAATTCATGCCCGGTGAACTTTTTTATTGGGAAAGCCATGCCCGGTGAACTTTTGTATTGGGAAAGTCATCTCCGTTGAACTTTTGTATTGGCAAAGTCATGCCCGGTGAACATTTGTATTGGGAAATTCATCCCCGGTGAACTTTTATATTGGGAAAGTCATCTCCGGTGAACTTTTGTATTGGGAAAGTCATGCCCGGTGAACTTTTGTATTGGGAAAGTCATGCCCGGTGAACTTTTGTATGGGAAAATTCATCTCCGGTGAACTTTTGTATGGGCAAAGTCATGCCTGGTGAACTTTTGTATTAGGAAAGTCATGCCCGGTGAACTTTTGCATTGGGAAAGTCATGCCCGGTGAACTTTTGTACTGGGAAAGTCATGCCCGGTGAACATTTGTATTGGGAAAGTCATGCCCGGTGAACTTTTGTGTTGGGAAAGCCATGCCCGGTGAACTTTTGTATTGGAAAAGTCATCTCCGGTGAACTTTTGTATTGGCAAAGTCATCTCCGGTGAACTTTTGTATTGAGAAATTCATGCCCGGTGAACTTTTGTGTTGGGAAAGCCATCTCCGGTGAACTTTTGTATTGGGAAAGTCATGCCCGGTGAACTTTTGTATTGGGAAAGTCATGCCCGGTGAACTTTTGTATTGGGAAAGTCATCTCCGGTGAACTTTTGTATTGGCAAAGTCATGCCCGGTGAACATTTGTATTGGGAAATTCATGCCCGGTGAACTTTTGTATTGGGAAAGTCATGCCCGGTGAACTTTTGTATTAGGAAAGTCATCTCCGGTGAACTTTTGTATGGGAAAAGTCATCTCCGGTGAACTTTTGTATTGGGAAAGTCATGCCCGGTGAACTTTTGTATTGGGAAAGTCATGCCCGGTGAACTTTTGTATTGAGAAAGTCATGCCCGGTGAACTTTTGTATTGGGAAAGTCATGCCCGGTGAACTTTTGTATTGGCAAAGTCATACCCGGTGAACATTTGTATTGGGAAATTCATGCCCGGTGAACTTTTGTATTGGGAAAGTCATCTCCGGTGAACTTTTGTATTGGGAAAGTCATGCCCGGTGAACTTTTGTATTGGGAAAGTCATCTCCGGTGAACTTTTGTATTGGGAAAGTCATGCCCGGTGAACTTTTGTATTGGGAAAGTCATGCCCGGTGAACTTTTGTATTGGGAAAGTCATGCCCGGTGAACTTTTGTATTTGGAAAGTCATGCCCGGTGAACTTTTGTGTTGGGAAAGCCATGCCCGGTGAACTTTTGTATTGGGAAAGTCATGCCCTGTGAACTTTTGTATTGGGAAAGTCATGCCCGGTGAACTTTTGTATTGGGAAATTCATGCCCGGTGAACTTTTGTATTGGGAAAGTCATGCCCGGTGAACTTTTGTATTGGGAAAGTCATGCCCGGTGAACTTTTGTATTGGGAAAGTCATGCCCGGTGAACTTTTGTATTGGGAAAGTCATGCCCGGTGAACATTTGTATTGGGAAATTCATGCCCGGTGAACTTTTGTATTGGGAAAGTCATCTCCGGTGAACTTTTGTATTGGGAAAGTCATGCCCGGTGAACTTTTGTATTGGGAAAGTCATGCCGGTGAACTTTTGTATTGGGAAAGTCATGCCCGGTGAGCTTTTGTATTGGGAAAGTCATGCCCGGTGAACTTTTGTATTGGCAAAGTCATGCCCGGTGAACATTTGTATTGGGAAATTCATGCCCGGTGAACTTTTGTATTGGGAAAGTCATCTCCGGTGAACTTTTGTATTGGGAAATTCATGCTCGGTGAACTTTTGTATTGGGAAAGTCATGCCCGGTGAACTTTTGTATTGGGAAAGTCATGCCCGGTGAACTTTTGTATTGGGAAAGTCATGCCCGGTGAACTTTTGTATTGGGAAAGTCATGCCCGGTGAACTTCTGTATTGGGAAAGTCATGCCCGGTGAACTTTTGTATTTGGGAAAGTCATCTCTGCTGAACTTTTGTATTGGGAAAGTCATGCCCGGTGAACTTTTGTATTGGGAAAGTCATGCCCGGTGAACTTTTGTATTGGGAAAGTCATGCCCGGTGAACTTTTGTATTGGGAAAGTCATGCCCGGTGAACATTTGTATTGGGAAATTCATGCCCGGTGAACTTTTGTATTGGGAAAGTCATCTCCGGTGAACTTTTGTATTGGGAAATTCATGCTCGGTGAACTTTTGTATTGGGAAAGTCATGCCCGGTGAACTTTTGTATTGGGAAAGTCATGCCCGGTGAACTTTTGTATTGGGAAAGTCATGCCCGGTGAACTTTTGTATTGGGAAAGTCATGCCCGGTGAACTTCTGTATTGGGAAAGTCATGCCCGGTGAACTTTTGTATTGGGAAAGTCATGCCCGGTGAACTTTTGTATTGGGAAAGTCATGCCCGGTGAACTTTTGTATTGAGAAAGTCATGCCCGGTGAACTTTTGTATTGGGAAAGTCATGCCCGGTGAACTTTTGTATTGGGAAAGCCATGCCCGGTGAACTTTTGTATTGGAAAAGTCATCTCCGGTGAACTTTTGTATGGGAAAAGTCATCTCCGGTGAACTTTTGTATTGGGAAAGTCATGCCCGGTGAACTTTTGTATTGGGAAAGTCATGCCCGGTGAACTTTTGTATTGGGAAAGTCATCTCCGGTGAACTTTTGTATTGGGAAAGTCATGCCCGGTGAACTTTTGTATTGGGAAAGTCATGCCCGGTGAACTTTTGTATTGGGAAAGTCATCTCCGGCGAACTTTTGTATTGGGGAAGTCATCTCCGGTGAACTTTTGTATTGGGAAAGTCATGCCCGGTGAACTTTTGTATTGGGAAAGTCATGCCCGGTGAACTTTTGTATTGGGAAAGTCATCTCCGGTGATTTTTTGTATTGGGAAAGTCATGCCCGGTGAACTTTTGTATTGGGAAAGTCATCTCCGGTGAACTTTTGTATTGGGAAAGTCATGCCGGGTGAACTTTTGTATTGGGAAAGTCATGCCCGGTGAACTTTTGTATTGGGAAAGTCATCTCCGGTGAACTTTTGTATTGGGGAAGTCATCTCCGGTGAACTTTTGTATTGGGAAAGTCATGCCCGGTGAACTTTTGTATTGGGAAAGTCATGCCCGGTGAACTTTTGTATTGGGAAAGTCATCTCCGGTGATTTTTTGTATTGGGAAAGTCATGGCCGGTGAACTTTTGTATTGGGAAAGTCATGCCCGGTGAACTTTTGTATTGGGAAAGTCATGCCCGGTGAACATTTGTATTGGGAAAGTCATGCCCGGTGAACTTTTGTATGGGAAAAGTCATCTCCGGTGAACTTTTGTATTGGGAAAGTCATGCCCGGTGAACTTTTGTATTGGGAAAGTCATGCCCGGTGAACTTTTGTATTGGGAAAGTCATGCCCGGTAACTTTTGTATTGGGAAAGTCATGCCCGGTGAACTTTTGTATTGGGAAAGTCATGCCCGGTGAACTTTTGTATGGGAAAAGTCATCTCCGGTGAACTTTTGTATTGGGAAATTCATGCCCGGTGAACTTTTGTATTGAGAAGGTCATGCCCGGTGAACTTTTGTATTGGGAAAGTCATGCCCGGTGAACTTTTGTATTGGGAAAGTCATGCCCGGTGAACTTTTGTATTGGGAAAGTCATCTCCGGTGAACTTTTGTATTGGGAAAGTCATGCCCGGTGAACTTTTGTATTGGGAAAGTCATGCCCGGTGAACTTTTGTATTGGGAAAGTCATGCCCGGTGAACTTTTGTATTGGGAAAGTCATGCCCGGTGAACTTTTGTATTGGGAAAGTCATGCCCGGTGAACTTTTGTATTGGCAAAGTCATGCCCGGTGAACTTTTGTATTGGGAAAGTCATGCCCGGTGAACTTTTGTATTGGGAAAGTCATGCCCGGTGAACTTTTGTACTGGGAAAGTCATGCCCGGTGAACATTTGTATTGGGAAAGTCATGCCCGGTGAACTTTTGTATTGGGAAAGTCATGCCCGGTTAACTTTTGTATTAGGAAAGTCATGCCCAGTGAACTTTTGTGTTGGGAAAGCCATGCCCGGTGAACTTTTGTATTGGAAAAGTCATCTCCGGTGAACTTTTGTATTGGGAAAGTCAGGCCCGGTGAACTTTTGTATTTTGAAAGTCATGCCCGGTGAACTTTTGTATTGGGAAAGTCATCTCCGGTGAACTTTTGTATTGGCAAAGTCATGCCCGGTGAACTTTTGTATTGGGAAATTCATGCCCCGTGAACTTTTGTATTGAGAAAGTCATGCCCGGTGAACTTTTGTATTGGGAAAGCCATCTCCGGTGAACTTTTGTATTGGGAAAGTCATCTCCGGTGAACTTTCGTATTGGGAAAGTCATGCCCGGTGAACTTTTGTATTGGGAAAGTCATGCCCGGTGAACTTTTGTATTGGCAAAGTCATGCCCGGTGAACTTTTGTATTGGGAAAGTCATGCCCGGTGAACTTTTGTATTGGGAAAGTCATGCCCGGTGAACTTTTGTATTGGGAAAGTCATGCCCGGTGAAATTTTGTAATGGGAAAAGTCATCTCCGGTGAACTTATGTATTGGGAAAGTCATGCCCGGTGAACTTTTGTATTGGGAAAGTCATGCCCGGTGAACTTTTGTATTGAGAAAGTCATGCCCGGTGAACTTTTGTATTGGGAAGTCATGCCCGGTGAACTTTTGTATTGGGGAAGTCATCTCCGGTGAACTTTTGTATTGGGAAAGTCATGCCCGGTGAACTTTTGTATTGGGAAAGTCATGCCCGGTGAACTTTTGTATTGGGAAAGTCAAGCCCGGTGAACTTTTGTATTGGGAAAGTCATCTCCGGTTAACTTTTGTATTGGCAAAGTCATGCCCGGTGAACTTTTGTATTGGGAAAGTCATGCCCGGTGAACATTTGTATTGGGAAATTCATGCCCGGTGAACTTTTTTATTGGGAAAGTCATGCCCGGTGAACTTTTGTATTGGGAAAGTCATCTCCGGTGAACATTTGTATTGGGAAAGTCATGCCCGGTGAACTTTTGTATTGGGAAAGTCATGCCCGGTGAACTTTTGTATTGGGATAGTCATCTCCGGTGAACTTTTGTATTGGGAAAGTCATGCCCGGTGAACTTTTGTATTGGGAAAGTCATGCCCGGTGAACTTTTGTATTGGGAAAGTCATCTCCGGTGAACTTTTGTATTGGGGAAGTCATCTCCGGTGAACTTTTGTATTGGGAAAGTCATGCCCGGTGAACTTTTGTATTGGGAAAGTCATGTCCGGTGAACTTTTGTATTGGGAAAGTCATCTCCGGTGATTTTTTGTATTGGGAAAGTCATGCCCGGTGAACTTTTGTATTGGGAAAGTCATCTCCGGTGAACTTTTGTATTGGGAAAGTCATGCCGGGTGAACTTTTGTATTAGGAAAGTCATGCCCGGTGAACTTTTGTATTGGGAAAGTCATCTCCGGTGAACTTTTGTATTGGGGAAGTCATCTCCGGTGAACTTTTGTATTGGGAAAGTCATGCCCGGTGAACTTTTGTATTGGGAAAGTCATGCCCGGTGAACTTTTGTATTGGGAAAGTCATCTCCGGTGATTTTTTGTATTGGGAAAGTCATGCCCGGTGAACTTTTGTATTGGGAAAGTCATGAGCGGTGAACTTTTGTATTGGGAAAGTCATGCCCGGTGAACATTTGTATTGGGAAAGTCATGCCCGGTGAACTTTTGTATGGGAAAAGTCATCTCCGGTGAACTTTTGTATTGGGAAAGTCATGCCCGGTGAACTTTTGTATTGGAAAGTCATGCCCGGTGAACTTTTGTATTGGGAAAGTCATGCCCGGTGAACTTTTGTATTGGGAAAGTGATGCCCGGTGAACTTTTGTATTGGGAAAGTCATGCCCGGTGAACTTTTGTATTGGGAAAGTCATGCCCGGTGAACTTTTGTATTGAGAAAGTCATGCCCGGTGAACTTTTGTATTGGGAAAGTCATGCCCGGTAACTTTTGTATTGAGAAAGTCATGCCCGGTGAACTTTTGTATTGGGAAAGCCATCTCCGGTGAACTTTTGTATTGGGAAAGTCATCTCCGGTGAACTTTCGTATTGGGAAAGTCATGCCCGGTGAACTTTTGTATTGGGAAAGTCATGTCCGGTGAACTTTTGTATTGGCAAAGTCATGCCCGGTGAACTTTTGTATTGGGAAAGTCATGCCGGTGAACTTTTGTATTGGGAAAGTCATCTCCGGTGAACTTTTGTATTGGGAAAGTCATGCCCGGTGAACTTTTGTATTGGGAAAGTCATACCCGGTGAACATTTGTATTGGGAAAGTCATGCCCGGTGAACTTTTGTATTGGCAAAGTCATACCCGGTGAACATTTGTATTGGGAAAGTCATGCCCGGTGAACTTTTGTATTGGGAAAGTCATGCCCGGTGAACTTTTGTATTGGGGAAGTCATCTCCGGTGAACTTTTGTATTGCGAAAGTCGTGCCCGGTGAACTTTTGTATTGGGAAAGTCATGCCCGGTGAACTTTTGTATTGGGAAAGTCAAGCCCGGTGAACTTTTGTATTGGGAAAGTCATCTCCGGTTAACTTTTGTATTGGCAAAGTCATGCCCGGTGAACTTTTGTATTGGGAAAGTCATGCCCGGTGAACATTTGTATTGGAAAATTCATGCTCGGTGAACTTTTGTATTGGCAAAGTCATGCCCGGTGAACTTTTGTATTGGGAAAGTCATGCCCGGTGAACTTTTGTATTGGGAAAGTCATCTCCGGTGAACTTTTGTATTGGGGAAGTCATCTCCGGTGAACTTTTGTATTGGGAAAGTCATGCCCGGTGAACTTTTGTATTGGGAAAGTCATGCCCAGTGAACTTTTGTATTGGGAAAGTCATGCCCGGTGAACTTTTGTATGGGAAAAGTCATGCCCGGTGAACTTTTGTATTGGGAAAGTCATCTCCGGTGAACATTTGTATAGGCAAAGTCATGCCCGGTGAACTTTTGTATTGGGAAAGTCATGCCCGGTGAACTTTTGTATTGGGAAAGTCATCTCCGGTGAACATTTGTATTGGGAAAGTCATGCCCGGTGAACTTTTGTATTGGGAAAGTCATGCCCGGTGAACTTTTGTATTGGGAAAGTCATCTCCGGTGAACTTTTGTATTGGCAAAGTCATGCCCGGTGAACTTTTGTAATGGGAAAGTCATGCCCGGTGAACTTTTGTATTGGGAAAGTCATGCCCGGTGAACTTTTGTATTGGGAAAGTCATCTCCGGTGAACTTTTGTATTGGGAAAGTCATGCCCGGTGAACTTTTGTATTGGGAAAGTCATGCCCGGTGAACTTTTGTATTGGGAAAGTCATGCCCGGTGAACTTTTGTATTGGGAAAGTCATGCCCGGTGAACTTTTGTATGGGAAAAGTCATCTCCGGTGAACTTATGTATTGGGAAAGTCATGCCCGGTGAACTTTTGTATTGGGAAAGTCATGCCCGGTGAACTTTTGTATTGGGAAAGTCATCTCCGGTGAACTTTTGTATTGGGAAAGTCATGCCCGATGAACTTTTGTATTGGGAAAGTCATGCCCGGTGAACTTTTGTATTGGGAAAGTCATGCCCGGTGAACTTTTGTATTGGGAAAAGTCATGCCTGGTGAACTTTTGTATTAGGAAAGTCATGCCCGGTGAACTTTTGTATTGGGAAAGTCATGCCCGGTGAA